>NW_021361827.1:494492-502004 GCF_001605985.2 Dendrobium catenatum | reverse complement strand
CCTTTTGCTTCCTCCTGAAGCAGGCAGAGAACCACGATCACTTGCTGAAACTTACCTCTCCCAACCCTTCCAAGGATAAGAGACTCTAAGGAAGAAGAAGTGGAACAATGTTTGGAGCAACCCTTGTGAACCCCCTCACAAGCTCCCCCTCATAAGATCCTCTCTCTTTCTCTCTCCTTTAGGTTTTCTCAGGTCAAGACATAAGCCAAGGATATTCAAAAATGTGGAACAAGAGCTCTTAAATAGAAGAGCTTCAAAGGAGCTCATTAATTGCAAGTTGCTGACTTTATCGTCCAAGATGATATGGAAATCGTCCTAGCCGATCAATACAAATCTCAAAAGATAGACCAAAGCATCACTCTGAATGCAAACTGAACGATTGAAAATTTGCTTGATCATCCCGGATGATATCACGATCGTCCCGGCTGATCAGTTCAAATCAGAGGAAAATCATCCAGAGCATCTCCTTGAATTTGAGGTGTCCGATCCAAATCGGCCAGAGCATCGCCCTGAATTTGTACTGGCCGATATTTATCATCCAGGAGCAACCAAGGGTTTTTGAATGGATCGTCTAGGCCGATCTTGCAATCATCCAGGATGATATGATCTTATCAATCATCCTTAATTACTCTCATGATTGCCGGATCAATTTAGGCATAATTATACACTATCGTCCAGACCGATCAAATAATCGTCCTGGCCGATTTCTAAAAATAAAAAATACTTAAATTGATCATGGCGACAAATTCTTTCTGTATTGAGCATATCTTCCTGGCCGATACATGTATCATCCAAGCCGATCAGTTAATTATGGCTGCCTTAACTAAGAAATTCCGATTAGATCTTCTGTTTTGAACTAGATCATCCAGGATGATATAAATATCATCCGGGCCGATGTGAGTAAAAATACAAGTTCTAAATCTCTCAAGTGTGTGTGTATTGGGTTACTTAACATCAGTCACTTCAAACAATTATAATTGACTCAAGAAAGAAAAATGAAAATTACAGACTGACTCAACCCTAATCTACCCAGTCTTGAGCTGATTCTGATTTCCGTCCGATCTTTAAATCCTGAAAATGTCAGTAGTAAAGGCAGTAAAAAAGAAGCAATAATGTTTGCTAAACATCAAAACATAATTCATGGAACTTGTAACATGGTGGGGCAGGATATTCAAGGTTATATTTGGATTCCAGGATATAGGCTATGATGTGTCTGAGGGCAAGGTTAGGCTTCCTTCTATGTCCTGGATCCCTAATGCTCGTGAGTGTTGACCTCTTTTTTTTTTTTTTTTTGAGGTCACTAAGACTTCTTCCAAACCCTAAGATCAATCTAAATCCTAGTTAATCTAGATCTCATATTAATCCAAACTTTAAATCAAATCCAAACCATTGCCTAAATAATGTCCTAGTCATTGGTTAGTTAAATTATAATAAGTTTGACCAAGTCAACTCATTAAGACTTTGTCAAACTATTTCAACATTTGTTAAAACAATTCCATCCAATCAACTCAAGTGATCTCTTTTCCTATTAAGCCTTAAATCAATTTTAAGTCATGATTCAAACATATTTAAACTTGCTTGGAGTCAAGCCATTATCAATTTGACCAAATCAATTTACTTTGACTTAGTCAAATCAACTCAAAATCCCATATACTTATTCAAGCTCCAACCTTTTGGCCTCATACTCCCTCCAAAGATATTAACACTCTCCCCTTATACCACCTCATCACTCCATGTGGCATGTTGATTGGTAAAATAGTCAACATAAATATCAAAAGTGGTCAAAGGTGGTTAAATCACCACTTAAGCTTAACCTACCCCATTTAAACCTCTCCAAACTCAATCCACCAACTCAAGGCATTTTTCTATGCCAACTCACCATCTTATGTGTCATGTTGATTGGTCAAATAGTCAACATGAGCACTAGAAGTGGTTAAACACCATTTAAACTCCAAACACATTGTTTGTAAGCCTAGGGATAAGCTTAGTCAGTAGAGAAGTACTCCCCTTTTCCACCTCAGCACATTATTTGACAGTTTAACTAGTTAAACAGTCAAACCAAGCTCTCAAATGAGTCAAGGATGGCCAAATCACTTAGCTTAAGCTAACCCACTCCATCTAAAACCATTCCTACTGTCTAAACAACTTTTGGAAGATTCTTAAGAGTTTTCTTAACCCTTGGATCAAAATCCAATGGTTCTTAGTCATTCTAAAAGCTCATATAAGCCAAAATAGCCTTTCCACATCATAGTGTACCATTGCCCTTTGAACCTCCTACTCCTACCTACTCCTTGGATAGGTGTCTTCATCTTAGAGCTTAACCAAGTCATCCTTGCCATTCAATCCATCAGAGATTGTTTGAATAGGGCAAAAGAATGAAATGAGCATTCATTCTTACCCTAACATTCTCTCACCCTCTCAAGCCTCCATAACCGAACCCTCTGCTCCTTCAAGGCCCCAAACACTTCATCTATACTTTCCAAGTTGAAATTGCTTTCAAACTCTATCGGCAAGCTGATTCCAGCAAACTCAAGCTCAAATCCATCCAAGCTTCCATTCGTTCGAATCGCAGCTTGTTTGGTCGAGGATTCAACTTGGAACTAATACTTGGATAGACTATAGTTTCAGAGATATCATTCCCCCCCCCCATATCCCTCGGTAAAATATCTTAAAACACTAATTCTAGGATAGTAGATTCTACTTTAAATAGATTTTTTACAAGCATTTTTTAAATCTATTAAATTCTTCCCCAAAATTTTTATTCATTTTATTAATCTAAGTTTAAAATTTCAAGTCATTTCATCCATTATATCTAATGAACAAGGCAAAAATTAAATCATAGGGTTTCATTCGTAGTCTCCTGCAAATATACATTTTCTTGGCCATTGATCGTGTGATCATCGGTCCAGATTTGGCCATTATGTGGCATTTTTTAACCGCGGATCCGATCCTATGGTGAGATCTTCATCCGGTGGCATATAGGCCTCTGATCCAAAACAACAAGATCAAAATCCCACCGCCTAATCACTCTCTGCGAGATCAGACCATGAGATCTGATATGGGTCATTCGTTCATTAATGCGGATGATCTGACGGCTGTTGATCCACATCTATGTGGACTAGTGATATCGCGTCCCACTGTATCATTCGACAATCATTGCCAATGGTGCAATTATTGCTTCGCCAGGAAATGATTTGTCACGATTTAAAGCGGCCAATCAGATGCTACCATGTGGCATTCTACCACCGCCGCATCGCGAGTGGCTTTAAAATGATTTAAAAATCTTTTATAAATCATTTTAAATTATCAAAAAATTATAAATAAATAAATAGAAATTAATTTTGAATAATTAAAAAATATATATTATATATTAAAATATTTATAAAATTAAATAATTTAATTTAAATTAATATTAATTTAAAAAGATTAATTATATTTTGTTTTTATTATTTATATTAAAATTATTTTAAGTATTAATTATTAATTATTTAAATTAACAAAAATTATTAATTAAAATTTTATTTTATAATTTTATAATAAAGAAGAAATTAATTTGATATTTTAATTTTTAATTAAGTTTAATTTGAAAAATATTTTTTTTAAATAACTAATTTTTAATTTGATATTTAAGTATTAACTAAATTTAATTAAAATTAAATATAAAATATTGATATAAAAGTTTAAAAAAAATTATTTAAATAATTGAAGAATTTCAAAAGAATTAAATTAATTATATAATTCAAATTAAAAATTAATTTTAAATATTAATTAGTTTAACATTAATTTAAATATACTTAATTAACATAAACTTTGAAAATTCGAATTAAATTCAAATTAAATTCAAAAGACTTATAATATATATCTAAATTTTTAATATTTAAATACTTCATTTTAAATTTTTAATTTTAATTTATTTTCAATAAATTGAATTATTTAAATATCTTAATATTTAATTAGTATTTAATTAATATCATATTAATTATTTTAAAGAGAAAAAATTAAAAAATTTATTTTCAAATATCATTAAAAAACTCAGATGAGACTCTCTCAAGTCTTTAAAATTATTTAAAATAGTATTTGTTAAGTTATTTTAATCTTATATATGGATGTGTGTGGTGTTTGTGTGTTGTGTGCTATGTGTTTATAATACATTAGAATCTACTATATATGTAAATTTATATTAGAAATTAAAACTATATTTAATCTTTAAAAATTAAGAGGATCCATATGACATGTTCAACATGTGCGATGTAAGTGTTAAGTGGAAGAATGATTTTGGCGCTAGTTAGATACATCAGATGATGAACAACTAATTATGTCTTAGATCTATATGTTAAGTCATTGCAGTGCTTAGAAGCATAACAATTTAGCTTAGAATTCCTAATCTAGGAATTGTATTATTGTTTGTGTGTTTATTTCATGGTTGGTCAAGGGTTAGAACATTGATTAATAACTAGTTAAACTTAATGACATTTAAGGACAATAATTAAGGAATGTAGAGAACTTAGAAAATTATAATGATTAGGATACCATCATTTTGATTTAAATTTTGAAACATTTTAATATAGTGACCACTCAGCCTATATAAGAATTTTTTTTTTGAAGTAAACCCTTTAATTAATTTTCTTAAGCTTAAACCCTTAATTTAGCCTAAAACTTCTAAAAATTCTAATAATCAAATTTAATGAGTAAAAACACATATATACCTTCAAACTGACTAAAATTCATATAAAATTTGAAAAAGTCAACTTTTGACCCCTTAATGTAATTAATGATTAGATAATCCTCAAAAACTCAAAAATCACTTTAAAATCAAGAAATCATTTAATCACCTAAATTAGCAATCAACCACTTTAATTAAAATTTATTTAACTTTTAACCTTAATCAATACAATTACTATTATATATCGGGCACACTAGGTACTCAGGCCTACGAGGTTAATAAATATAGTCCCCAATATGAAGGTGAATTTAAACTTCACGGTCTCGAAAGCAATAAAGGTGATATCCATCATAACACTTTAAAATGCATCTTAAAATAAATTTTAAATCATTAAAATATTTAAACTTATAAATATTCACTAAGCCTTCCAACCAACCAGAACCTCAACAACTTTAACTGATAGATCCTATTTAGACATATCTAAATACACAACCTTACTCACACACCTTAGATGAATTACTAAGCCACCACTTCTAGATTTAGGCTAGGTTGGTGTTTACATTTCTACACAGTTGTGTGCCGAGTTTTCATGTTTTCACTGAATGCTATTTGCTAGCTTAGAATTGATGTGTTTGTTTACTTACTTTCTACACTCTGTAATGTGTTTGATTGTGCATTAACTCTTACCCTTAGGATTAAGAATGATTTATACTAATTTAATCTTTTGTAGGTTACCATGCTCATACAGGGACAATCAAAGTAAGGGCATTATATTATATAATATATATATATATATTATATATATATATAATATATATATAATAATATATATATAATATATATAATATATATATATATACTATATATATATATATATATATTATATAATTATGCTATTGCCACAGGTGCTTGCTACACTTAAGATCCTTTAAGTTAAAGAGCATGGCCAAGTGTGGCTATAATTATGCATTTTTAATTTTTAAATATTGACTGCTATAAGATTATATATAATTGTTGATTAATAGGAATAACCTGCAGGATTGAGTTTAAAATTTTATTTTTCTAATGTAATTTGATATAATCTGAATTGTAATGTTTAAAGTGCTTTAGAATGGGATTAGATATTCATTTAGGATCAATGAAGAAGGACATCCTTAGGAGATAGTTCTCTCCATTTGAGATCAAATTAGGATGATTTTAAAATATACAAAGAAGAAAAGATAACACCCTTCCAAGGAGGAGTTTCTTTTGTTTGGATATCCGGAACCGATGAATCAAGAAGTTGAAGGACAAAAAGTGGATAGCAAAAAGACACATTCTTAAAGTCACTTGAGTCTTAGGAAATAGAAATTCAAGCTTATTGTCAAGTGGCACCAGTCCACCTTTACTTTTCTGTAATTCTGGATATATAATATTATGTGGTATTCCACATAGACATTCATATTTGAGTAATTAATTTAATTGATTTGTTTAATTGATTTACATTAAAAATTATATGTTTTTAAGTCTTTTTATTTAAATGTGCTATTTGTTTTAGCCGGGAACGATCGGAGGCTCATGAGGTGTGTAATTTCTTCTACTTAAACCAATTAAAAAGTTTAGCTTAGATAGGAACTCTAACTGTCCAAAGAAGTAAGCTAGACTCACCGAAGGTTTTTCATGCATCATATTATCACCTAATCTACATTGTTAGGCACCTCCCCGCTTATGAGTTTTGGCAACGCCACCTGGCCTATGAGGGTGCAAAATCAATCGAGGGGATGTTGTGCAATCTCTTATGGATAAACTATTTTTTAGACAAATTTTTAACTGCTTCATTTGATTCATGTATTAATTGAGTCAACTAGCATGCATCGCATTAAGTAAAAACTTAAAAGAGTCTATCTTTAATTGCATTTACTCTAGACATTAAAATACCAAAACATAGATCAAAGGGTCCAATTGGATCTATTATAGATGTCGTCTCCACTTTCATCAAACCTAATTCAATTAAGTCCTTACCAATCTTACATAAATGATTGGACACATAGTTTTTAAAAGCGCCTAGGTGATTTAGCTGCTCCCAAATCCAGCCAGGGTAAGTCCAGATTTGCACTACATTAAGTTAGGTTCATTTATTTCAATACCCACTTTAGACTTAGGTTCTAAGTAAGTTTATACTATAAGACTCAACCTTCGAGAATTGACCATCCAACTTTCTAATAAAATTTTCCATTTAACTTAAATTTTTAATTCAAATTCAAGCCGATATATAAGGATTCTACTGAGGTGTTTCTGAAGTAATTCAGAATCTCAAGACACTCCTACCTTCTTCCTTTGACTTAAAAATAAGTGTTCAAAATTGATCCAATCCTGATTCGAATTTCCAACCCTTATCTCTTTTGATATTGAGCTTAAAATCATAAATGAAATTCGTACTGCTATTTTAATAGAGAAGTATCATAAGAACTCCATTTCCTATGATGTAATTAACTACTAGGGGTTGCGCTCATAAGAGATTTAGAAACCCAGATCTATTTTTAAAATCAAGTTTTCAAAATCTTTAATTAATTATCTTTAAGAAATTAAAATTTATTGATCATTATCGTCATATCCAAATGATTGATAATAGGTGATATTCTCTTTCTTGGAAAGACATAACATATCTATTGCATGATTTGATTTATAATTAATGATCTTTTATATTGAATTATTATGGGTTAAACATTTGATTGAACATCATTATGATCTTTCGAGATCATATTGTTTCTCTTGAGTTTGCTATAATAAACAGGATAGAAATCCAAAGTTTTAAAATTTGAAACTAATTAGGGAAATGTATAATTTGCCTTCAAGATGATTGATTTACC
>NW_021361827.1:474926-494392 GCF_001605985.2 Dendrobium catenatum | reverse complement strand
CATCGCATTTAGCTGTAATACAATATGGAAAGGAAGAAAAACTGTTATGGGAACACATAAGATCAGTGGCATGCGGAAGATAAAGTTAAACTTAAATTTAAAAAAAAAAAAAGGGAATCCCTTCCTGAATATAAAGAGCATTATAGATTATCATGGAGGAGTTGAACAACAATCAGTTAGGGTTGATTAACATTTATATGAGAGAAACAAAGGGTCCAGATGTCATTCTTTAAAGCAGCGGAAAAAAAACAATTCTTGCCCAACTAGCACCATCTCCCAATCACCCACCACCAAATTCTGCAATACAAAATGTACAGATTCAACTTCCTCAGGTAAGGTACAGAGCGTGGTAGAGTCCAAACTTGGTGTCAAAAATTGGCATAAACCGAAACCACACCTCGGAAAAATCTGGTTGGTCAACCCGTTTGTGAAAGGGTCGGAATCCAGGTTCGGATTACGACCATTTGAAAAATGGGCCGCGGTTCGTTGACCAGCTAACCCCGCAGGATCGGAACCCGAATTGACCCGGAAGTCACGTTTTAGGGTTGCGCCATCCATCAATCGGTCATCGGTCACGGATCAGCGTCGCAGTCGCATGCTGCTCACTCGGGGTCATGTCCATGCTCATCGTAATTCGGTTTGATGCTCCGTCCGACGTCCCACTCGAGCTTGTCGTGCTAGCTACAGCTGCCGCCTGGCACCGTCTCACGCCTGTAGAACCGCGAGCTTGCCGAAAAAGTCTATCTGGACGGCCGCGAGTTGTCGGATCGAAGACCGCCGCTGGACAACCACCAGACTGCTCTGCCAGCCCGCCGCGTTCCGCCTGAAAGCCGAATGTCGCCATTCCTCCCTCGCGGGTCGGCGTCGGGTCAACCGGATAACCACAGGTCGGCATCCGGGTTGACAATCCCTGACCCAATTTGCAAAATTCAGGTCGGTTAGTGTCAAACCCGTTTAAAGTTGGGTCAAGTCAGGTCGAACCCAAACCCGACCCGAATTGAACACCCTATCAACCTTGTCCTAGAAGATGAATGCTTGTTTGAGACATCCAGGAGCCTCAGAAGTCAAGAAAGTGATTAAGGGCATAGGCATCCAGTCTAGTCTTAAATAATTACAAACGCAAAAAGAATAAGCCACTCGCTCAGCAAGCGGCGTTCTGCATTAAATGTTGCGATCGAGCTATGCAGACAGAAAAACTATCTACACAAAACTAGTAAACTTATGCGAAACAAGCTCGTGCAAGACTAACAATTGTTTAGATAGTTTTGGTGACAGCCAAGCTTCCTTCAACCTGCTGCTCATTAGGCCGGTGTGCACTTAACATCCCACAACTTCGACTATGGTTAAGTGCGTCCTTTCTTGCAGTTCTTGTTTCTTCTTGTCTTCTTATCTGCTAACTTCAATTGTCGTAACTTGACTCGCTGACATTTTTCAAGATGGTTTTTTCCTGGCTTCTGGCAGTAGAAAAGGTGGTGAGTATGTGGTTGTGCTGCTGCTGTCTTCATTTGCATAGAATGTTATTTGGGCTGGTTGTTTAAGGCATCAGCAAGAGTAGCTGAAATAGGTAGTCGTTCAAATTTTCTCTTGATAGGATGAAGCTACTACTTGGTTAGTCATCGGAGTAGTTCTTGAGACATTAAGGAGCTATTGTGCCAACAGTTCTCAATCTTGAGTTGACATTCACACTTTCTCAGGATTCAGAAATCTAGAGTCATTATCTTGATATGACAACAGGAGGAACTTTTTTGTTGTAAAAAAAACAAGGATTGGATTCTAAGGCTGTTGATGTGAAAGTCCTGAACACAAAATATCCTCCACATTAGAAACCAAATGAGATGCCAGCGTAATCAGAGATGCTACATATTTCTAAAATAAATCCATATTTAAAGGAGCGTGACCTGTCAGCGCTTATGTTGAAACCTCTTCTATTCCGCACGCAAGCTTCTCAGTTCCCTCACCATCCACGACTCAACAAAATAGCGTGAATTCACCCGCTCAGAAAACAATTATCATATACTTAACCTGTACAAATTGGTTTTTATGTCTGAAACATATTAGGCTGCTTCACCCGGACCTTATTCCAGATGCAAGACTTTATTCTTACGAAAAAAAAATTATTTTAAAGTGAAATATAGTAAATAATAAATAGGTCAATTACGTAGATGAGCTCCAACTAATGCATGAAACTAAGTCATACCAAGTTAATGCCCACAGCTCGACACCTGCAGTCAAAGAGACATGGAACGTAGTTTAGCCAAAAAATCCACCCTGGGAATATGCTGAAGATGAAGGAGTCACAAATGGGATAAAGTCTTTATTTCAAATTATACCACACACCCAAGATCTAAGTTTTTGAAAGGAATGAACTATTTTATCTCTTTACTAATCTACCAAGAGCATCTAACTCATTTATTTAATTAAAAACTAGCAAAGCACTATTAAATCATTTACATCCAAAATATTTTTTTATATGCAGTCACAAAAATTTCATTTCTATAATAGTCAGGGATCAAATCAATAATTAGTTTGCTCTCCTCTCATGGCTATAAAAAATAAAATCAAAATACATAAAACAAGACAAAAACCTGAATCCTGATTGCCTTACCTCCACAGACCCACCGACCGCTTTCTTAAAAAACATGTAAAAATTATCAAGTGAGCTAACAACTCAATAAGTTTATCAGGAACTATAACGGAAATTAATGCAAGACAAGACAAGCAATGCATGTAATCATTCAATCAAAAAGTATAAGCAATTTAGCAGTCAATATAGCAGTGTCATTTCATATGAACAATAGAAATCAACTTAAGCACATGAACTTCATATCAAGATCGATGGTCCAGACAAGACTTCAATAAGTTGATCATTCCTATAAATTTATAATTTTATCTCAATTTATATGTACTTATGCGGTAATAAGTATACATAAATATAGCAAGTGTTATTAATAATATATATATATAATATTATATATATATATATATATATATATTATAAATAATATATATTATATATATATATATATATAAAGCAAGTTGTTTTATATATGTTCTAATGATTATCGTAATATAAGACATGTACATCATGTACTATTCATGTATAAATGTAATGTATCAAATGCAATATATACATTAACACATGTACATATCATGTATAAATGTAATAGTATCAATGCGAATATATCATGGTATATCATCTTTTAAAACAATCTTATCAGATTATCATTATATTTGTATCAGTCATGTCTAAATCATACACATATCAGTCAATATGTTATATAAGCAATATAGAACATCTCACCACTTGTGGTGTTTTATAATATCTAGTCTATAAGTCAATCATACATGATATCAATCTTCAATCACCATCATTTTATATTTGTTATGAATAATTTAAATATTCACAAGTCATATAGATTCATGGCTTACAGAAGTCATTCGACCTTTCTGTCCGACGACGTATTCATATCATATCAGTCTATCTCCTTATACCCTCCATTGTTCATATCACTTAGCGATTACCACCACAAACTGTATTTAAAAGAAAATTCATCGTCTCACGAGAGAAAACCTTTTAATTGATGAAATATTGAGAAAACGAACAAGATACAAAGGATCTTCAATTCGAGAGGAGATCCAACTCTTCCTCACAATCTTTAGCTGCTAACTATAGCCCAATCAATCCTTAGAATAATCTAATTTCAGCAAAAATCAAAGACAACCCTAACCCTAGGGAAAAATTCCACTTAAAGCATACACTAATGAAGTAAATTCCAAAACAACCCCTCCTTTTGACTTTTCTCTCCTACCCCCCACCCCCACCCCGAATTTCCTCTCCATCCGGCTGTTGGGCGCGCTAATTAGTGGAGGCTGGAGTTCCTTGGCGGAACTCTTTGTTCTATCTCTTGTATACACGAGCCGATCCAGGGTGGACTGGCTGAACCGGTCTAATAATACCCCCCTCCCAAATACCCACCTTATCCTTAAGGTGAAATAATGGAAAAAACGAGAACTTATGCTTCACCCTCTGGTACGGCTCCCATGTAATATCATAGTCAGGCAAGTTCTTCCATTTTATCAGCACTTCCTTGATCATTCCTTCTCCCTGTCATACCCCTTTCAACTTCAGGGATTCTAACACCACCTCTAGGTCCTCTGTTAGTGTGACGGGTAGCTCTGAACTAAATGCGCGATTCCTAATAGCTCTCCTCAACTGTGATACGTGGAACATTGGGTTTATGGTGGCAGTCAGAGGTAACCTCAATCAATAAGATATAGCTCCAATCCTCTCAATATCTCATATGGGCCAAAATACCTCGGGGTCAGCTTCTCATTTCTCCTGTTAGCAACCGACCTTTATTTATAGGGACAAAGCTTCAAAAAAACCTTATCCCATATCTCAAACTAGATGTCCTTCATGCGCCCATTCTCCCGCTTCTTTGTGATCTGCGAAGCCCTCAATAAGTATCTTTTAAATTCATCCAACAGTCTATTCTTCTCCTCGAAATACTCCACCGAAGAAACTGGTGTGCTGCTAAACCTAAAGTGCACCAAGTGAGGCAGGTCCCTTCCATACAATACTTTAAAAGGAGTCATCTGAGATGTTAAATGATATGAAGTGTTGTACTAGTATTCTTCCTATGATAGCCATTTGGCCTACAGCCGAGGTGTCTTCGAAGTGAAACATCGCAGTTAAGTCTCCAGACTCCTATTTACCACCTTCGTTTGGCCGTCTGTCTAGGGGTTGTAAGCGATGCTCCTCTTAAATATTGTCCCATGCAACTTGAAAGCTCCCTCCAAAAATGACTAAGGAATATCTTATCTCGATCTGACACTATAGACTATGGCATCTCATGCAGCCAAACCAACTCTCTGATGTATACTGTTGCCACTGTCAATGCCATGTTAAGGATTGCATAAGGTAATGAATGAGCATACTTACTCAAACTGTCAACCACCACCAAAATCATTGTAAACCCCTCATATCAGGGTAACCCATCTATAAAATCCATGGTGACCTCCTCTCACAGTCTGCTTGGAAGAGCTAGAAGTTGAAGTAATTACCCTAAAGCCATGGCCATATATTTGTTTTTCTGACATACCTCACATCTAGTCATAATCTCCTCCACATCATTGTGTATCCCCTTCCAGTACAACTCTACTGTCAATCTCATGTATACCCAACAGCTCTCCCATGGAACTCCTATAACAGGTGTGGAATATGGACAAAGGTCCACAGCGACACAAACCTTCCCTGGTGATAACAGTCGGCCCCCCCCCCCCCCCCCCCCCCCCCCCCCCCCCCCCCTCCGCCCTCCCTTCCCTCCCTCTAAGGAATAACCTGGCTGGCTACTCTCATCCCTCGGAAGATTTGCTCTAATCATTCCCAGTTCCTCATCCTACACAATCTCTTCCTTAATGCTCCCCCAATCCAGCATCAGTGATATCGAAATAGCCAACTCTTGGAGCTCCCCCACACATCTGGATAAGGCATCGGTTGCCTTGTTCTCTAACCTTGGCCTATACTGGATCTTAAAGGCATAACCAAACAACTTTGGCAGCAACCTCTAATGCTCCTCGGTCATCATCCTCTACTCCAACAGGTACTTCAAGCTCCTCTAGTTCGTCTTGACAATGAAATGACAGCCCAACAATTAAGACCGTCATTTCTGAATAACTAACATAATGGACATCAACTCCTCATAGACTGACTTCAACCTAACTCTAACTGTCAACACGTGACTGAAGTGGGCTTATGGGTCTATGATTCTGCATGAACACTGCCCCCAATCCATAACTTGATGCATCAGTCTCTACCACAAAAATCTGACTGAAATCTAGTAGGGCCAGGACCGGTATCGTGGTCATGACTTTCTTCAATCTCTCAAATTTCTGAGTAGCTGCCTCTTCCCGCAATAAGCTATCATTCTTCAGCTGCTCTGTCAATGGCCATACTATGATGGTGTATCCCCTCACAAATCTCTTGTAGCACCTAAGAAACCTATCAGCTCTCTTAAATTTCTAGGTAGAGGCCATTTCAGCATTGCCTCAATCTTGGCCTGATCAGTGGCCACCCCCTCTTGAGATGCCCCAAATACTCCACATGGCTTGTACAAAACAACACTTCTGCAGGTTGTCCCTCAGTTGATGCTCCTAACTGCTAAGACCACCCTCAAGTGCTCTAAATGCTCCTCGACTAACCTGCTATGCACCATGATGTCAAAGAAAATTAGCATGAACTTTTGGAGGTATGGTCAAAACACCCTGTTCATGAGGGACTAAAAAATAGCAGGGACATTGGTGAGGCCAAACGGCATCACTAAGAACTCATAATGTCCCTCATGTGTCCTGAATATAGTCTTCGTGACATCATCCTCTCTCATCTTGATCTTATGGTACCCAGACTTCAGATCCATCTTCATGAATACCATGCTCCACACAACCCATCTATCACTGGAATGAAAAACTTGTCTGGCACAGCCTCCTAATTCAGGGCCTAGTACTCCACACATAATCTCCATCTAGCATCCTTCTTCTTGACTAGTAAAATTGAGCTAGAAAAATGACTCATGCTCAGCCTAATGATCCCTTTCTCAAACATCTCTTGGATCAACTTATCAATCTCATCCTTCTAAATCTGAGGGTAGCAATAAGGCCTGACACTAATCGGTGACACCCACTCCCTTAAGGTGATAGCATACTCCTGCTCTCTCGATGGTGGCAATCCTTGAGGTTGTTGAATGACCTCATCGAACTGTTGTATAAGCGGTTGTGTTGAAGGAGCAATGTCTCCCCCCTCCTCCAATCTGATCCCCTCTAAGCACTATAGCTCCACTTGAAATCCTCCTCCCACCTCCTGTATGGTTCTCACCATAGTTTTGAGTGATACCATGGCTTTAGATAACCCTACAACACCCCTGATCATCACCCTTCTTCCCTCCATCACCAGCATCATCAATGCTCCCTAATTAACCTTGATATCCCTCAAGGTCTATAACTATTTCATACCTAAGATGACATCAGTGCTCCCTAACTCCAATGGCAAGAAGTCCTCCCTCACTTGGACCACTTGTATGGTCAGGACCACTCCCCTACACACTCCTCTACCTAACTCCACTTTCACAGTGCCTATCATCACTCCATAGCACCATGTGTCCACTAACTTCACCCCCAATTGGTCTACAACCTAGTCGAAGATGAAATTGTAGGTCACTCCGCTATCCATCAACACCACCTCCTTATTTATTATTTCTTCTTCATTTTCATGATGTGATTTGGAGTGAATCTCATCATTGAGTACAAGGAAACCTCCGTCATGCCTAGATACAACTCTTCCTTCTATACTAATGTCTCGCTCACACCTCCCTCATCTTTGTCTTCATCACAGACGATAAATCTGAAGAATTCAGTCCTTACACCTATGCCCCAATGTATATCTCTCATCATATTTGAAGCACAATCCCTTCGCCCTCTTCTCCTGCTTTGCCTTCTCAGTGAGCTTCTTGAAATATCCACTAATTCCCCCTTCTACAGGCTTTTCTTCTTGGGGGTCTCTCGAAGGTTACCCAGTGTCATCCCATAGGGTGCTAAAAAAATAGTGGTCATCCTGTACGAGCCTCTTGAACTATTGCCTCTGCCCACCCCCTCTCCAGGTGTCACGACCCAACCCGACCGGGACGGATCCCGCTCGCATCGGGCAGCGACACAACCAAAGAAATCCATGATCTAGTTTTGGAATTTGCTTCAGAACTTTTTTCCAAATATCGTATAGACAGAAAAACACAGAGCTACTATAAACATCCAAATGCAGAATGATTCATCTATCTTTTCTTTCCTCAAAATAAACATATACAGATACAGTACATGGCTTACAGAAAGAAAGAGCATAACAGAACAGATAAGTCATGACTGCACAAAAATCAAAAGTACAAAATACCTAATCTCAGATCAGACACAGGACTTCTAGTCCAAAACTTCCTTCCCTTTCCCAGAACCTGAAAACCACGCAGAAAATAAGAATGAGCTAACAGCTCAGCAAGACATCAATCACCAATCAAAATATCAAAAACTCACATCAGAGAACATATCAAAAAAGTATCCGTACAGAATTCGAACAATCGCACATAAATCGTATAACAGACAGAACAGATCGATAACAGCTCAATCAGAAATCAAACATCGGATACGGAAAACTGAAGTCATATCAAAATCTAAGTTCAAATCAGAGATCATCAAGCTTCAAATCACAGATCAGATAGGATCGTACAGAATAACCAACAACATACAGAAGTCATAGCAGAAATAATCACATTACTCACAGAATATTCACAACAACATTGTAAGACTTTCATTGTACTGACAAAACATTTTTCAACATCCTGATAATTTGCAATTCAATTAAAACACCGCAAAATTCAAAATATCAGGTAAAAATCTTCCAGAAAATACTCAAAACGTGCACAATTATCATCTCAGAAACATACCAAAAGTTACGCAGTAAAATCTTTGTCAGAAGAAAATAACACCAGAAATTTGCTAACAGAAACAAAATTCGGAACAGAAAAGTCGTCAAAAATTTCATTTCTGAAAATTGAGAAAGGCGGAATGTGCCTTACCTCGAGTGGGTCAACTTTCCCAACTACGACGACGGACGAAAACGAGTCAAAGTCGCCCAAAAATCCACTTTTCTTCTTTTCCCTTCGTTTTTCTCTCCTGGGCTTTCTCTCTCTTCAAAATCGGCACTATTCAGATATTTATTAAGAAGGATTGTCCCAGACGATGTCCCGATCGTCCCGGGACGAGCTTCTTTGGACTCAATCGTCCAAACGAAAATAAATTCCAAATTTTTCGTCCCTGGACGAAACTCTCTATCTCGGTTCGTACCGACGGTTCGTACAGACCCATCCAGGTTCGTACAGATGAACCATACAGATTTCTTCACAATTTCTTCAGTTCGTACTGACGGTTCGTCCTGTACTAACCAGGTTCGTACAGACGAAAAACAGCACAAATTTTGTTTTTCAATGGTTTCACACCAGGTGCTTCTAATCTTCCACTAACTGAACTAACTCCATAGCCTCCTCCAAATCATGAGGCCTCATCACTCTAACTATCGTCCATATCTCTAATTTGAGCACCTTCATGAAGCTTCCCTCCAGTACATTCTTAGAAAGACGATCCAGTCAACTAATAAGATACTTGAAATCTCTCATGGTACTCTACCATAAAGCCTTCCTATGTCAGAGTGAAGAACTGCTCATAGAAGTCCCCTCCTCTGCTGGTTCAGAAACATTCCAAAAAACAATCCTTGAACTCCTAACTCCATATGGGCCATCTCATATCTCTCCACTGGTACCATGTCAATGCCTTCCCATCCAAACACAGGTCAACTGCCGCTAGGCTCTCCTCCTCCGTCAATCTATTGACGGCAAAATACCTCTCCACCTTGTAAATCCATTCATAAGAATCCTCTCCCTCAAAAAGGAGTATCTTTAGCTTCCTTACCATTAGATCACCTTCGTTCCCCCTGATTCATCCATAATCTCTCATTCCCCAAGGCGATGGTCCCCACCCCCCCCCCCCCAAGTGTCCCAATCTTCCTTTCTCCCACCCAAAACCTTCTTCGAAATCCCCACTTCTTCCTTCAAAATTAGCACTCATTCGCTCTTGATCATTCCATCCTCTTACAAAATCAGAACCCCTTTGGTCATACCCACTACTCATCTTCTCCCTAGAAATAGGCTCTAAGGGAGGCATTCCATCTTCTCCCTCCAAAATCTTCACCTCTTGATTTTTAGGGTTCCCCCTACTTCCTTGGCCACCGGTGGCTCCCCTCACCACCGACAATGTCATTTCGGGTTGGGCATCAAGCAACTTCCTCGGCATTTCTTCCACGACGACAAACTTTCCATCCATCTTTTCATGGATGGATTAGAATTGATTTTCAAACGCTGAAATCTTTTCCACAAAATTTGATGTCAATTGGCTTCTTTCCTTCCAATACTTCTACCTTTCTTTTGATCATAAGTACCCTCAATCAATTGCTATGGTACCAATTTGATAGGAAAAGTCTGTAAAAAGCCAAGAAAACTATTGGTTGAATTTGAATTTCAGCAAAGGCCAAACAACGATTGAGAAAAGCGAGAGAAAACTTTTTTAATTGATGAAATATGAAAGAAAACGAATAAGATACAATGGAATCTTCAATTCGATAGGAAGATCCGGCTCTCCTAATCTCTAGCCGCTAGCTAGAGCACAATCAATCCATAGAACAATCTAATTTCAACAAAAATCAAAGATAACCTTAACCTTAGGGAAAAATCCTACTTGAAGCATACAATAATGATGAGGACATCGCCAGCATTTTTGACGACGGAGATCGACGGCCACGAGCATGACTTGTATTTTGTCATTTATGTAGTAGCGTATTTTATTTTGATGTTCTTCCGCTTTTGATCAGCCCATCCTCTTACAAAATCAGAACCCCTTGGGTCATACCCACTACTCATCTTCCCCCTAGAAATATGCTCTAAGGGAGGCATTCCATCTTCTCCCTCCAAAATCTCCACCTCTTGATTTTCCCTTCATCGGATTAGGGTTTCCCCTACTTCCTTGGCCACTGGTGGCTCCCCTCGCCTCCGACGATGTCGTTTCGGGTTGGGCATCAAGCAACTTCCTCGGCATTTCTTCCACGACGACAAACTTTTCATCCATCTTTTCATGGATGGATTAGAATTGATTTTCGAACTCTGAAATCTTTTTCACACAATCTAATGTCAATTAGCCTCTCTCCTTCTAATACTTCTACTTTTCTTTCGACCATAAGTACCCTCAATCAATTGCTCTGGTACCAATTTGATAGGAAAAGCCTGTAAAAAGCCAAGAAAATGTTTGGCTGAATTTGAATTTTAGCAAAGGCCAAACAAGGATTGAGAAAAACGAGAGAAAACTTTTTTAATTGATGAAATATGAAAGAAAACGAACAAGATACAATTGAATATTCAATTCGATAGGAAGATCTGGCTCTCCTAATCTCTAGCCGCTAGCTAGAGCATAATCAATCCATAGAACAATCTAATTTCAGCAAAAAACCAAAGATAACCCTAACCTTAGGAAAAAATCCTACTTGAAGCATACAATAATGAAGTAAATTCCAAAATAGCCTCTCATGAATTTTCCCTCCCCTATCCCCACTTCTTTCTTCAAAATCAGCACTCCGCTCATGATTAGCCCATCCTCTTAGAAAATCAAAACCCCTTTGGTCATACCCACTACTCATCTTCCCCCTAGAAATAGGCTCTAAGGGAGGAATTCCATCTTCTCCCTCCAAAATCTCCACTTCTTTTTCCCCTCATCGGATTAGGGTTCCCCCTACTTCCTTGGCCACCGGTGGCTCCCCTCACCTCCGACGATGTCGTTTCAGGTCGGGCATCAAGTAACTTCTTCGGCATTTCTTCCACGACGACAAACTTTCCATCCATCTTTTCATGGACGGATTAGAATTGATTTTCGAACTCTGAAATCTTTTCCACAAAATCTAATGTCAATTGGCTTTTCTCCTTCCAATACTTCTACTTTTCTTTCAACCATAGGTACCCTTAATCAATTGCTCTGGTACCAATTTTATAGGAAAAGCCTGCAAAAAGCCAAGAAAATGCTTGGCTGAATTTGAATTTCATAAAAGGCCAAACAACGATTGAGAAAAACGAGAGAAAACTCTTTTAATCGATGAAATATGAAAGAAAACGAATAAAATACAATGGAATCTTCAATTCGATAGGAAGATCAGGCTCTCCTAATCTCTAGCCTCTAGCTAGAGCACAATCAATCCTTACAACAACAACAACAACAACAAAAACAACAAGCCTTTATCCCACTACGTGGGGTCGGCTACATGAATCCTTTTTCCCCATTGTGTCCTGTTAAAAGTCAAATTCTCGTTTAAATCTAATAAAGAAAGGTCATTCCTAATATTTTCTAACCAAGTCTTTTTAGGTCTACCCCTACCTTTCTTAACATAAGTCAAATCTAATACCTCTACTCTCCTAACCGGGTCATCGGAAGGCCGCCGTTTTATGTGACCAAACCATCTAAGGCGACTCTCTCTAATCTTATCTTCTACTGGAGCTACTCCAACCTTTTTACGTATATGCTCATTTCGTATCCTATCTCTAAGAAAGCCACTCATCCACCTAAGCATCCTCGTCTCTGCCACACTTAACTTAGTATTATGCATCTCTTTTAATGGCCAACATTCGGCACCATAAAGCATTGCAGGCCTCATTACTATCTTATAAAATTTTCCCTTAAGTTTGAGGGGTACATTTCTATCACATAACAAGCCCGATGCATTCCTCCACTTCAACCATCCAACTTAAATTCTACTGATAATATCTCCATCTATTTCACCATCACTCTGAACAATATTAAAGGATTCATGTCATTATTGTTAGACAAGTTTTACGCTGGCTATCGACTACCTAACGCAACCCTCCACAATCAATCCTTAGAACAATCTAATTTCAGCAAAAACCAGAGATAACCCTAACCTTAGGGAAAATTCCTACTTGAAGCATACAATAATGAAGTAAATTTCAAAATAGCCTCTCATGAATTTTCCCTCCTACCCCCCCTACCCTCTCTAATTCTCTCACCATCTGACTATTGGGTCCGCTAATTAGCGGAGGCAGAAGTACTTGGGT
Organism: Dendrobium catenatum; assembly: GCF_001605985.2. Lineage (NCBI taxonomy): Eukaryota > Viridiplantae > Streptophyta > Magnoliopsida > Asparagales > Orchidaceae > Dendrobium > Dendrobium catenatum. The sequence continues at coordinate 481,691 of NW_021361827.1, read as the reverse complement.
GGAACTCTTAGTTCTACCTCTTGTATACACGAGCAAGTTCATAAGGGATTGGTCTAGCAAGGGGAGGGCTGGGTGAGGGGTTTGGTAAAATGGTTTGTGATATTTTATATAAAAATAATAAATTTTTTGACCCAACACCGCGACGCCCAAGACTCCAGCTCCACTGTGCTCATTTATTTCTCTAAAAATCCGGAGAGCTCAATGCCACGATGCCCACAAGCAGAGTGCCACAACACCACTCAGCCAAAATTTCTTCATATTAATTCATTTATAAATTTTGAATTATTACACACCAAAACGGGTAAAGTGGCACCAATTTAAGTAAGGATATATTAGGAGGTGTATGGGTACTCTAAAACAAAACACGACGAGTTTCTTGAAATCCGAAAATAAAGCCCAAAGGGAATATACACAAAACATTATGCAAGGTGAAAAACTTGCAATGAAGATAAGACCCAAGATATTCATTAATTTTCATACTCATCTGAACAAGCCAGAGCTAATAACCCGGTGGAGGTAAGCAGTTCTTTATGACAATCCTTTATAACTAAAGATAATCTAAATTAGGAAAAAAATTACTGGGGATAACTTGACTATAGATATCCTGAGGGTAGATTAGGTGGGGAAACGCTATATGCAAACCACATTATTAATCACTTTCCCTCACTTGCTGGGTTTGCCAAGGAAAGAAAACAAAAACAAAATTAAACTAGACAATTGAGAAATGGCCATAGAAAATGATGGAAGCTTCTTTCAATCCTCTTTACCTTGCCATTTTCCCATCATTCGCACTCTAGAAAACTACTTAGTAAAGGGCAGCAGCTAAAAGGAGCTTCTTTGCCATTTATCTAATCATTCCTTCTCTGCTCATTGGAAAATTCCATACTCGACAGCAAAATTGAAGAAAAGCTCGTAATGATTTAGTCCTTGGAACCTCCAATTGGGTAGTTACAATTCCATCACAATTACAGAAACAGGACCTCCAAGCAAACCAAGGCAAAACCCTCCACTATCAGCCTTGGCCATCTTCTGACTTAAACTGGAGTGTTTCTGAAGAAGGCTACTACTATACATGGATGTCCTATGGTACTCTAGTTCCATTTAGGTGATTCCAACGTTGATGCCTACAAACTTGAATGACAAGTGCTGGTGGATGGGACAAGGGCATGCGGAGCAGTACTTGCAGAGTATCCATTGCGAGCATCAGATTTATACACACTAGGTATCGCTGTAATACCTCATAGGCTATACCTAGATAATCGGAGCTTATCTTGAACATATAATGAAATACTATATGGATTATAAATTATTAAAATTAACTCATTAATGACATGTAATTTTCATGTTTGGAACTTTCTTTTAAATTTAAATGAAAACAAATAAATGAAATGTTCTTATTCTTTCGCTAGTTAAGTTTGAATATTCTTTCAACTCTCTTATTTCTACCAATTTCAGTCATTATATGAACCATCTATTAAAGTAAATATGAAATACAATTGAATGGAAAAGCAGCACAATCATTGGATTGGGAAGAGTTAATTGTACATTTATGAAGAACTTCCCCATCAATAAATCACAAAAATGGCATCCTTTTTTACTATAAACTATTAAAATAAGGGAAATGCGGTCCTAATGAAAAACAAAGACTCTTCCTGGTGAGGGTAATCACTGGGAGAAGCAGGGTAAGCCAAGAACAACACAAGAAACCAGAAACAGAGTAAACTATAATTTCGATATTCAAGTCTACCGTCAAAACTTCTCCTCAAGAAGGAGATATACCCAACTGAGCATGAGCTTTCTCTCATGCAGAAAATAGCTAAGCAACAAAAAAGGTTAGCCTGTACTATAATACTTAAGAAGGCAACTAAGGTAGTGGAGCAGCCACTTGTAACGGTAAACTAATAACTAGTAAGGAATAAAATAAGCTATAATTATAGGATACTATGAGGCACCGCATCATCCTCCCCCACTGTCTGAAGAGCTTGAATCTGTAGTAGAGGTGCTGGTAAGAGCTTCATCCGGAGGGTGGTATGCAGAAATATCAGCAATATTGAAGGTAGATGAGGTGTTGAATTCAGCTGGCAAATCCACCACATATGCATTAGCATTAATCCGTTTGAGAACAGATATGGGCCCAATCTTCCGCCGACTTAATTTTGAGTATGTTCCGGGAGCAAATCTTTCCCGCCTCAGTCGAACCATAACTAAATCCCCAGGTTGAAACATTCCGGCTCGTCGATGTTTGTCCGCAACCAATTTATATTTAGCATTCGAATCGAGTAGTTTTTGGCGTACCTCATGGAGCATTGTGGCAAATTGATCAGCAACAGTAATAGCCGCTCGACTATCGCACTTAGGTAATACAGCAATGTCAATAGTGTGGTTGGGCAGCTTGGTATAAACCACACTGAACGGACTTTTCCCGGTAGAACGGTTAAGCATACTGTTATATGCAAATTCGGCCTGCCCCAGTAGCTCGTCCCAAAGCTTCGGATGGTCTTGAACTAAACAACGAAGGAGATTGCCGAGAGTGCGATTGACCACCTTAGTTTGACCGTCCGTTTGGGGGTGATAAGCCGAGCTAAGTTTAATTTCAGTATGTAACCGCTTCCATAATTCCCTCCAAAAGTGACTGATGAATTTCACGTCTCTGTCCGAAGTAAGGCTGCGAGGAATTCCATGGAGACGCACCACTTCCGCGAAGAACAGACGAGCAACATTAAGGGCATCAAAGGTTTTCTTGCAGGCAATAAAATGAGCCATCTTTGAGAATCTGTCTACAACGACCATGATCGAGTCGTTGCCACGTCGAGTGCGAGGAAGCCCCATTACAAAATCCAAGCTTAAATCCTCCCAAATAGTCTCCGGCACCGGTAGTGGAAGATATAGTCCTTGGTTGTTTCCACCACTTTTATAGCTCTGACAAATTGGACACCGTTCTACAAAACGCATTACATCCCTTCGGAGACGAGGCCAGAAAAATCTGGTTTGCAATTGTGCTAAGGTGTTATTTCTGCCAACATGTGCAGATAAGCCTCCGCAATGGATTTCCTTGATAAGCTGTGGTCTCCAGGAGGAATCGGGTATGCATAACTGGTTGTGTTTGAAGAGGTAGCCATGCCTAATAGTAAATTCAGAAATAGAGCTGTTATCACTGTCTTGGCAGGATTTCCAAAGGGCGCCGAAATCAGCGTCGTCAGCATACAATTCCTTTAAGCACTCAAGTCCAGTTAGCTCGGTTTGCAACTGTGTGAGGAGAGAAAGTTTCGGCTGTGAACAGCGGCGGCTTAAAGCATCAGCCACGACGTTCTGAGGGCCCTTCTTGTGCTTCAGGACAAAAGAAAACCTTTGAATATACAGCAACCAACGGCATGCATCCGATTTATATTTTTTTGGCTATTTATGTATTGCAGTGCTTTATGGTCACTACACAATATGAAATCTTGATTTAACAGATAATGCTCCCACTGCTTTAATGCTCTAACAACCTCATATAGCTCCTGTTCGTAGACAGTCCACTTTTGCCGGGCGGGACATAATTCTCACTTAAAAATTCAACCGGCCTATTTTCTTAACTCAAAATAGCTCTGATGCCAACAGCGGAGGCATCTGTGTCCACATGCTTAACAGCTTCAAAGCTCTGTTGTTGTTCCTCGGTCCAGTGAAATAACTTCAATTTTAAACAATTTGTGATCAGATCCATGATGGAGCTAAAACCTTGGATGAATCGACGATAAAAATTGGCGAGGCCATGAAAACTGCGTATTTCAGCAAAAGACTTCGGAACTGGCCAGCTAGCGATAGCATCGATCTTCTTCTAATCTACTTGAATCCCCTCCACAGATAACACAAATCCAAGGAAATAGACTCTCGGCACAACAAACTCACACTTGGAGGGATTGAGGTAAAGTTTATTTGTCCTCAGAACAGTCAATATACTGGATAGGTGCGTGACGTGGTCAGTCATCGATTCACTATATACAAGAATGTCATCGAAGTAGGCGACACAAAACTTATTGAGGAATGGTTTGAGGACCTCCGTCATCAACCTCATGAACGTCGACGGAGCATTGCAAAGTCCGAAGGGCATCACCTTCCATTCATAGAGGCCTTGCCGAGTCTTGAAAGCGGTCTTCCTCTCGTCGCCGGGACGAATTCTTATTTGGTGGTATCCGCTTCGGAGATCAAGTTTTAAAAAGACGGTGGCGCTAGTCAGTTTCTCCAATAGTTCGTCGACCCTTGGGACAGGAAATCGAAACTTCATGGTAATTTTGTTGATTGCACGACTGTCGATACACATGCGCCAACTTCCGTCTTTCTTAGGTACAAGCAATGCCGGTACAGCACAGGGGCTAATGCTGGGTTGAATAAATTTCCTCTCAAGTAGTTCGTCCACCAATTGCTGCAAAGTTTGATGTTCCTTTGGGCTCATTCTGTAATGTGGCTGGTTTGGAAGAATGGCCCCGGCATGGAAGTCAATTTGAAGCTGTAGAGCCCGTAAGGGTGGGAGAGTCGGCGGCAGAGCATCCACAAGAATGTCTTGAAACTGATCCAATAAGTCTCGGATGGCAGGATCTTGGGAAGATTGCCTATTCCCTGAAGCTTGTTCCTGTATCACAAGTGCAAACATTAAGGAATGCTGTTTCCAAGAGGTTAAAAGAGTGGTACCCGGAACAATGTGTAAAGTTGTCTTGGCCTCCACATCCTTGGCTTGGTTTTCAGTTGCGTGTGAGATCAACCGCAACCGCTTGCCCTTCCAGTCAAAGGAGTAAGTGTTGGCTCGCCCGTCGTAACAAGCACCAACGTCAAATTTCCACAGCCTCCCCAAAATCAAGTGGCACACATCCATGTCTAGCACGTCGCAGAGTACTTCGCACGTGTAGTGCTTGCCAATGGAAAATACAATCTGGCACATCTCCGAGACTACTATATCCATCCCTTTCTTTACCCAGCTAATTTTGTATGGTTGGGGGTGCTTAGTCGTTTTGAGGTGCAGGGCTTGGACAACCGCACGAGATACGACATTTTCGGTACTACCACTATCTACGAGTAAATCACAAACCTTGCCGTTGATGGTGCACCTTGTCTGAAAGATGGCATGACGCTACGAATTACTGGCCTTCCGTGGTGCTAGCAGTAATTTCTCTAGGACATAGATAAGAGGCTCGCCACTGTCTCCTTCGACATATTCCACATCGGTTTGCGGAGTTTCTCCCAGTTCCCCGTGACTTTCTTCACCTTCGGCATCTAATACTTGCAGCTGTTGTCTGTTGGGGCACACATTGGACTTGTGTCCCACCTGAAAACATCTAAAGCATTTAATAACTTGAGGCCGAGTGTAAGGATTCTCTTTGCCAGGTACTGTAAACTTGGGCTGAAATCTGGACTCAGCCATTGGCCGGATAGGACTCAAAGGGGCATTTCCCCTGACTGCACTGGCGCCTTCTTGAATGCTTGTGTGGATGGCCGCTTGGTATCTATACTTGATTCCTGTGCTTGACGTCTGGGCTGGTGACTACGAGTCTGCCTTTCCAATTGCAACTCCGCTTTGAGTGCGAAGTTCACCGCTTCCGCCAGCGACCAAACGGCATTCAGTTCTAACTTGTCCCGAATGGCATCCTTCAAACCACCCACATAACGAGCCACTAACTGATTGGATGTCTCGTTGAGATCATTTCTGGCGCATAATCGATAGAATTCTTCTGTGTATTCGCTCACGGAGCGACTGCCCTGAGTGCAACATTGGTACTTCATGTAGAGCAATTGTTCATAGTCGGTTGGCAGGAATTGAGCTCGCAAGAGTTGCTTCATTCGGGTCCAGCTACGCACTCCTCCTCGACCTTCCCGTCTCCGAGATTGCATCAAGTGCGACCACCACGCACTTGCGCCGCCCTTTAGCCGACAAGCCACATACTTGACTTGTTTTTCTGGTTCAACTTCCATATACTCAAAGAAGTTCTCCATAGCCCTTTCCCAATCTAGGTAGTCCTCACTATGTAGTCGTCCTTCAAAGAATGGAATATCAAGCTTTGCTCGGAAATCACCGCGGTGTCGCTCAGGACGTCGTTGGTGCAGCGTCACGTTATCCCCATCCGAGTCAGGAGCACGCCTTCGGTCACGGAACCCACGACCTCCAAGCCTCGTGGGAGGAGTAACCAATCAAATAGGCCTGTGCGTGTTTTCCCCCATGGGAGCTCCCTGTATGAACTCCCGCCGCAATTCTCCCGCCAGTCAGTTGAAGCTCGCGGATAGTTCATCCAGTCGTTTTTCCACTTCAGCGTGTGCTACCCAGAGTGCCTCTAGGCTGCGAGCATCGTCACCTGTCACACGCTTGCTACTCTCTGCCATCTTGCCCAAGCCGCTGGCTTTGATACCAACTCTGGTGAGGGTAATCACTGGGAGAAGCAGGGTAAGCCAAGAACACCACAAGAACAACACAAGAAACCAGAAACAGAGTAAACTATAATTTCGATATTCAAGTCTACCGTCAAAACTTCTCCCCAAGAAGGAGATATACCCAACTGGGCATGAGCTTTCTCTCATGCATAAAATAGCTAAGCAACAAAAAAGGTTAGCATGTATTATAATACCTAAGAAAGCAACTAAGGTAGTGGAGCAGCCACTTGTAACGGTAAACTAATAACTAGTAAGGAATAAAATAAGCTATAATTATAGGATACTATGAGGCACGGCAGCACTTCCGAAAAGCCACATCCACATGAGTAGATCAACAATACAAACACATGAAATTGATATAGGAAAAGC
>NW_021361827.1:463604-473710 GCF_001605985.2 Dendrobium catenatum | reverse complement strand
GCTCGCGAGCCCATAAACGAGTCGAGCTCGAGCCGGCTCGCGAGCCGGCTCGGCTCACTTACACCCCTAAGTCCAGTCAAGAACCTCTCATTCCTCCATAGTCATAGAATTCGGCTTCTTGATGATTCCTTCCAGCGATAAATATAACTTCTTCTAATATAGCAAATCTTCAATTTGTATCCTATAGAATGCGAAGTTCAAACCATTGAACTTTTCAATCTAGCACCTTACTTCGTCCGCCATTACTCCCACTCGATCTGAAGAACCTTGCTCTGATATCAGTTGTTGGGGATGAAGATGAGTAAACATAAAAATGACGAAACAAGCAAGAAAATAAAAGCAGCGAAAAAGTAAAGGACAACAGGATTTAACATGAAAAAACCAAAAATAGGAAAAAAAATAACCACACCACAACAAGAAATCCGCTATAAAAATTGGGAGAAATAAGTACATATCTCTCTTCTCTGTTTCTCTCTTTGCTTCTCTTCTCACATGCACCGTTCTCAATGCCTACCATCACAAAATACAAGAGAAAGCCAAGTAAAATAATCCCCAAGGGACACAACCCTTCAGAAAAATGAGAAAGAAAACCATCTAGTCCGTCTCGCAGTGCTGCGGCGCCAATTTGGGGCGTTGTGGCACTCAAGCCTCTATCTTGCACCGCTGCAGTGTCGTATCTATATCGTTGCAGTGCTTTGCTCTTTGTCGTTCAGCGCTGAGACGCTCAGGAACAAAAAACTAGGATGCTCAAGTACACAGCACTGGGGCGTTGTATAGAAAAAAAATTTCGGGCTAGGGGTAAACCTCCCGCACCCCCTAGCAAACACAACAAACTTTAAGGTCCGAGATAACATAACAACCAGATTGATCAATACAATCAGATTCCACACGTAGCATACATATCTCATGTTACTCTTCCATTAGAAGGAAGACTATGTCTGATAGTGGTGGGGATTATTAGTCAAATCATATATGCATACGAATGGAGCTTAAAGCATAGCAATGAAGCCTATATAATTTATAGGCCAGCGGATTCAATGGGCAACTTGCTAGCCAAGCATGTGCCTGCATGGTAGGCTAATCACCTAATCATTGAGCAACATGAACGAGTTGCTTAATAATCATGTGACTGGGGGTGCAATGCAAGCAAAATATGCGGCAGTCATTATCATCTAATTGGGTGACTTGTTCCTTTAAAAATTATTTTTAAGGTTTTCCCAAGAAAAAAACTGTACTAATGTATTCCATCTAACAATTTGTCTGATACTTCACACGAGGGGGAATGGTTGATGACATTTGGCATACTTTTTTGTATCCTCACTTAAACTATCCTAACATATTGAGCAAATTTTTTCACTAATCCGGTTATAGGTTAAACCTATCTCACAAGCTTGAAGTCCCTGTTAATAAATTTGCAACCTGCTTCTATAAAGTTTCTTCACACTCATACCATTAAACTTTCATCTTATTGAAGTGATCTAGCAGAAAATAGATCTGTCAACCAAGAAAATCAGTAATTAAAAAAATTCTAGAATGAAAAAGACAACTTAAACATAAGAAGAAAAAAAAAAAGAATGATGGAAAGGACCTTTATTTTAGGATCCAGTAAGAGATAAAACTTATTGAAATCCCTTCTTTGCTGGAGGCTGGAGGGAACATGACCACAAAAAAGATAACATGGTGCAAGAACAGGATATATTCCATACATAACATTTCCATGCCTAGAGGCTGGTTATGAGGCTAAAAAATATGTAAAAGAAAGTGAAAATCACCTAAAATTCGAATAACCAAAGGATGGAAGATAGAAACCAAATTCCGTGCCTATAGCATTTCCAATAGACCGGATAAATTTCAAAGTGAAAAAGTAGTAACTGCAATAGCTAATCCTCATCCGCCATTTGTTTATATTGAGTGCTTCATTTATGTCAATGTATCTGCCCAATTTCAAGAGATGCAATCTTTGGCCTATCTTTTTTCCTCATTATCGACATTAATTTTATCTATTCATTTTATCAGTGCCTCTCATATCCTCCACCCAACTTTATTTTTTAGCATCTTATCTTAATTAGATGTAGCTTTTTCATCTCTCTAATATAATATTTTCTAAATTTAGACTTCCTAGTTTTACAGCACATTCGTTTCTAGTTAACTATAAAGCATAACCTCCAAAGCAAGGGAATTTTAAAATCTAAGCAATTTTAGTATTTAAACCAGACCTTCACAGAAAAGAAATCCAAGACCCAAGCAATTTTAGTATTTAAACCAATATGCATATTTATCCCCTTCAACAAAATCATGGAAACGAGAGTAACCATGAAATAACGTTAAACAAACAAAATAAAAAAGCAAGGCAAAAAGAACCCTAAACTCAAACTACATCAACTCCAGAGACTGGCAAACCCGTCCTACACAAAAAAAAAGAACAAATATGAAAGGCCCGCATCATCATCATTATCATCATAAATCATTTCAACACTATCAAACCAAGGATAGGTTAGCTACCAAGAAACACCACAACCTAGCTCCATTTAAGGATAAAATAGAATCTTGAAACAAGAAGTAAAAAGCGATTATGATTTGATACCAAATCCCTGATATGGACCGGCAACAGTGAGTGAATAGAATCATCAGAAATATCAATACCATCAGCATTCACCAATAAAACTCGACTAAAGCCACAGGAAAAATACAAAACTTAGCTGTTAAGATGTTTAAAATTTTCAAAATAAATGATAGGAAGCCAAAACTTGAACGCAAAACGAGAGTCAATTTCCTTGCATTAGGGTTTTCCAGACATGACTGCTACAGTACACACCAAGCTCTCATCTTTTCCCCAAAAATAGAAAACAAATCCCAGCTCATAACCTGTGAGAATCACGCAGCATCTTGAACAAGCATAATATCGAAGGATTCTCGGAAAATAAGCATACCGTTGAGCTCATAGATCTCTCCAACAGCGCAGGAACTCAGATGCCCAAGTTACAAGAAAATCTACTTTAATTGTAAGTTTAATATTTGGAGATCATAATTTTTTTTTTTTTGGGGGAAATTGGAGAGCACAATTTAAAACAAGAAAGCGATGGTGTAACTGGCTTTGAATATAAAATCTGGATGAAATTCAACCAAAGTTGTTTTTTTTTTAATTCATTTAATTTATTTTGACAGAAAAAGTCGATTGATCCTTATGCTAAACTGATTTTAAAATAACAACAATTTTATTGTGTGAAATTTAAATCAGAATATCCCAAATCCTTGGTACAAGTTTTTACGATGTATTTACTATTCATTAATTAAGATTATCATAAATTACTCTTTTTATTAAGATCTTATAATATTTTAGTGTTCTCGCTAATATTCCTTCCCTCCTATTAGAAAGAGGGTAGACCAATATTGCTAACCACTATTAATGTTATGGTTATTGATTTGATAATTCTTTTATAGAAAGTGGGGACAATGAACTACATCGAATATTAGCGGATGCAGATATTAGATGTCAACAATTGACATGAGTCATATGATAATCGATAAGAGATATGGAGGATTGGGTGATATTGGATTATTGATTTAATATTTCTCTTCCTTGAGGAAAGATCATGCTCCTAATAAGGCATGCTTCAAATATTGATAATTAACACACTTTGGTTGTTGGTAGGCATCAGATGATGATGGATGGGGAACATAAATCAAGTGATGATATGGAGTCAGATTCAATCATTCCCTTGATAGGAATGAAGACAATGTGACTAGTAAGAAAAGCTTCATCATCTCCCAGGTCGAATCTCAATAGTGGCATAGCTCGACAACATGAGTTTGATTATTACGCTTAAAATTTAGATTGCTAACAAAAGTTGCACATTGATCGTTGGTGGGTGTAAGATGATAAGTGGAATGAAACATTGGAAGTCTAATATTGGTGAGTGGCATGTTCAATCTCTCTTGATGAAAAGAGTGATAATTCACCAAAAAAGCAAGCATCAAATGTTGGTGGCGGATAATTAGATTTCATATAAGGTTTATTAAAAATTGTTGGTAGTGGATAATCAATCGAATTATTTGCCTAATATGAGGGAAAATTAAGTAATGGCCAATTGCGAGCACAATTATTGATCAATGAGTGACGATGAGCAGAACTTTGGAATTATTTAAATGCTTAAATTTCTCTACTAAAATTATCGCCTAATGTGTGGAAACATGGACTTTTTATAGATTTCATAAAAGGGGATTCTAACCATTGCCACCAAAATATTGAACATTTGATTAGAAATCAAATTAAGCACTTAGACATTCCAATGATTATTTGAACAATCATGTGTTGCAACTTGGGATCCTGAGTTTATGATTATGATGATAATCAATATTATTGATTGCCTCTTTATTTCTTCTAGTATTTAAAGTGCATATTTGTTTATGTAAACTAATATTTTAGGTACATCATATAACATTCAATGAAAATTCATGGTACAAGATTGAGTATAATAGAGTGTGTTAAAATAGTATGTTCATTAATTTATTTTTGATTTCTAGAGTCAAATCCTGTAAAGGTGTATGCTAGCTTGGTGACTATGCACACACACACAAGGGGACCAAAATTTTTTTAAAATATTTTAATTTCAATATTGATCATATTGTACGATATATTGTAATAGAAATTAGTTAAAATACTTTATTTATCTAAGAGAATAATTTTGAAATATAACTAATAGTACAGTACAAACACCACATAATACTGAATGATCTAATATAAACAGAAACTCTGTCGTTCTTTAAATTAGGCACAAATTTGAATTTTTAATGTTATTCTATTCGTACTGTACCAACCTAATCATATTGTACAATGTTTAAAATATCATCTAATTTAATCATATGATTAATCAATCGAGTATGCTTAATTTTAATTTTTTATCGTACTGTACGAACTGGATCGTACCGTATGATCGACATAGATAATATTTTGTCATCTCATGATTTGTCCTAGACAAAATATAATTTGGTTGAACAAAATTGTAATGTACTACTATTCATTCATACAGTACGTACTGCACTAAATGCTAATAGTACAACATTAACATGCAAAATAAAGTTATCGGATTGTACTAACTAAACATTGTACATAATGAATAGTGAAAATTTAAACTAATCGTATTGTACTAACCGGTGATCATACAATACTAATAGGTCAAATTATGGGTATCATATTGTACAATCCTGGGATCGTACTATATGAACGTTGACTTATGAATTGAATTTTTAGGTTTTTTTTAAGCCCTCTATTTAAACTTTCTCATAAAACTTTGTAAGAGTCTTTTTGACATTCATTGAGTTATATTCTTCTGAAGAAAGCTTGAAGAGAGAGACTAGAACTTGAGAGAGAAAGGGTGGAGTTTGTGAGAGAGGGAGAAGATCCTTGTGGGTTTCAAGGGAGTATGAGAGGAAGTTCCAAACAGTTACTCCGGTGAACATGCACCTGAGTTCCTCCAAGTTTCAAGGTTTGTCATGAGAGAAGCTTTGAGAAGAAGTTTTCTTTGATGTCAAAGGACCCGGCTACTCTGTCGCACTAGGGAAGATGAAAGAGATTAGAGGTTCTCTGGCTTCATCAGGAGGGTGAAAAGGGATTTCAGGTTATCTGCCTCATCAGGAGGGTGAAAAGATTACGGTCATCTGCCGTATCGGGTTGGTGGAAGAGATTTTATAAGGGCCTCTCCGCCTAACTGTGGGGGCTAAAGGAGAGTCACTAAAGGTTTAGTAAAATACCTAGAGAGGAGGAATCCGAGAAGTGGACGTATGTATTTATTTGACCGAAGCACTATAAAATTTAGGTGTTCTCATTCTAATTTTTATTTTATGTATTTTACTTTTTTGCGATTTATTTTCCTGAAATTTGCATGTTGAAAAATATGTGGTTGATGTTATATTGAGTTGATTAAATTATCATCATCATTATTGTAATTATTGTAAGTTTATTAGCTTATGTATCGAGTGATCAAATTGTTTATTTTAAGTTATTGAAAATTTTAAAAGAGATTTTTTTTGTGCTAATTTTTTTTTTAAAATAGGGAAGATGAAAGAGATTCGAGGTTCTCTGGCTTCATCAGAAGGGTGAAAAGGGATTTCAGGTTATCTGCCTCATCAGGAGGGTGAAAAGATTACGATTATCTGCCGTATCGGGTTGGTGGAAGAGATTTTATAAGGGCCTCTCCACCTAACTGTGGGGGCTAAAAGAGAGTCACTAAAGGTTTAGTAAAATATCTAGAGAGGAGGAATCCGAGAAGTGGACGTATGTATTTGTTTGACCAAACCACTATAAAATTTAGGTTTGCTCATTCTAATTTTTATTTTATGTATTTTACTTTTTTGCGATTTATTTTCCTGAAATTTGCATGTTGAAAAATATGTGGTTAATGTTATATTGAGTTGATTAAATTTTCATCATCATTATTGTAATTATTGTAAGTTTATTAGCTTCTGTATTGAGTGATCTTATTGAAAATTTTAAAAGAGATTTTTTTTGTGCTAATTTTTTTTTTTTAAATTGGGAAGATGAAAGAGATTCGAGGTTCTCTGGCTTCATCAGGAGGGTGAAAAGGGATTTCAGGTTATCTGCCTCATCAGGAGGGTGAAAAGATTACGATCATCTGCCGTATCGGATTGGTGGAAGAGATTTTATAAGGGCCTCTCTGCCTAACTGTGGGGGCTAAAGGGTAGTCACTAAAGGTTTAGTAAAATACATAGAGAGGAGGAATCCGAGAAGTGGACGTATGTATTTGTTTGACCGAACCACTATAAAATTTAGGTGTGCTCATTCTAATTTTTATTTTATGTATTTTACTTTTTTGCGATTTATTTTCCTGAAATTTGCATGTTGAAAAATATGTGGTTGATGTTATATTGAGTTGATTAAATTATCATCATCATTATTGTAATTATTGTAAGTTTATTAGCTTCTGCATCGAGTGATCAAATTGTTTATTTTAAGTTATTGAAAATTTTAAAAAAGATTTTTTTTTTTTGCTAATTTTTTTAAAATAGGGAAGATGAAAGAGATTCGAGGTTCTCTCCCCTTCTTGGTGTGCCTAGGGCAATTCAACGAGGTCTTTCAACCTCCTCAAACTTTCATCATGGACATGTTGATTTATATTATCGAGATTCTCATTTTGGCTATAAGCACACTAATTTTGAAAGAAGTTTGAATCTTAAATAATCGCTCCAAATGAACTGATAGTGAGGCATTTCCAGTGTCATAATTTTTGACTTGTCAAATTGCATGTTTATTTACTAAAAATGAAAGTTTGTTGATATAAAAATAAAATCTAGAAGTTTCTTGCTCAAATATTTGGATGTCTTGGATATAAAAATTGAATTAAGATTCATTCTCAATTAAATAAAATTTCTAGGGGTGTATTAATTGCCACCTATTTTTTGACTTCAATGAATTTGTAAATGCTCTCATCCTAAAAAAATTATGACATAATATTATAATTTTGGGGAAAGTTTTAAGGCATGAGCAAGCCCTATAATTCAACAAAAACTAATCCTCGGGGCCTTGAACCAAGTTTTTCCCACTCAATTCTATTTTATTCTATCATTGGAGCCAAAATTTCGTTTAGAATAATAATCATTAAAATTGTCACCTTAAAATCCTTCAAAACGGCTTAAAATTGTCTCTAGAGGCTCCATTATTGTCCAAAAGTCTCAAAAATGAATAAAAAACTTAAAAAATAATCCTAAGTAGAGTACTAAAATGCTTCAAAATATTTGTTGGGACAAAAAAAGAGCCAAATGGTTACAAGCGAGTCTGAGGCTTCTATTACTTGTGATTATCGAGCAAGGCTACCACATGGTCCCATTGTTCTTTTTTTTTTTTTTTTTCTTTGAATTTTTTAATTTTTTAAACCATCTTAAAATAGAAAATATTAATTTCTTGCTTTTAAAAATTTATAATTGGTAAAAAAATTTCCAAAACAAATTTCAAAATCCCCCTTATCCCCCTCTCAAATCTTATGAATATCCACCAACGATCATGTAGAGATTATAGTTCATCTCTTTTAGCTCCAATTTTTTCTAAAAATATCCAACAACTACCTTGAAAGGACATAACTATGAGCAGCAACCAATATTCAGTTTTTTTTGCCTTGTGCCTCTAATCGTCTTCAAAAAAGGGCATAAATCGACGTTTTTACTAATTTGAATTGAGGCATTAAAATTTTTTGCCCCATTTTGAGGCACGAATTTTCTTCACAAAATTAAAAAATAAATAAATAAATAAATCATCCCCAAACTTTGTCATCCAACAAGATGTGCAATAAGCATGCTAAATTGATATATCTTGTAATAGTAAAGCTTCATTTAAATTGAGCTCCACTTGTTTTAAGGGACTTAGACTTTTGAGATTTTTTAGTAAACAAATTTATAATTTTAAAATTGTACTAAAAACCTGCTTTAAAAAACAATAAAAAAACTATCACAAACAATACCTTAATCACAAATCTACTAGGCACAACCAAAAGCATGTAGAAATTCAAATTTCTTAATCATCTTATTTTGCAAGAAGTTGAAAGCATTTTTATACTTTGAGAGCTCTAAACAAATTTGTATTGTTTCATGTTATGCTTAGTATTAGTTTTGTCCCATGGGACACTGAGCTTCATGATTGGTCAAGGAAAGCCATCACCTAATGAAACCCTCAATGGTTCTTACCCCCATAAAGCTTTAAGATTTCTTTTATCATACATCTGGCATTTGTAATGGTTCAAGTTTATTTGACATAGCTTTTAGCTGTAACTTTTCCCCCTCTTAATGGGTTTCACTCTCATTTTATTCAATGGTTTGCAAGTAATTTATAGGTACATGAGAATAATTTCATTTATGGATAAAAGAGAATAAAGTTGGTGTTCAAGATTATTAGGCTTCGTTTGGGACAGTTTTCTTATTGTTTTTTAAAGCGGCTTTCTAGTACAAAAAATAAAATTTTTGAACTAGAAAGCCGCTTTAAGAAGCAGGAAGAAAATTATCCCAAACGAAACCTTAATGTCCACCCCGCTAGTATAAGCTCAACATTATTGTAATTTACAACAAATCATATTCATCAAGTTCATAAAATTCATTTGATCATACAAATATGCTTTCCTTAAGGTTAAGATTATCAATTCTCTTGATGTGACAAGCTCTTTTAACATAATTCTACATTGACCATTGTTCATTCATGCTTCTACTTGTTCGCCTTCTTCTCTTAAATTTCCACAGCTTTCAATCTCGCTTGATATTGATTGAAAGCACTCGTCATCTAAACTCCTGGTACTGGTTCGCCTTCTGCTATTGCAAGGAATTTTTTGAAACTTAAGGTTTTCATGATTTGAAGGCATTAATTGATGAGGAAGGGAAGGTTTTTCTAAGAGCTCAGAGCAATCAATCTCTGGCTTCACTAAATACTCAATTGCAGTAACAACATCGCTCATTAAAGGGCGACTGCTCGCTTCATATTGAAGGCACATATTAGCAATTGCGAGGGCTTGGTAAAGGCCCTTAATTGGATAGTTTCCATTGAGAAGTGGATCAGCCATTCTTGGATATTTCCTTCTATCTTTAAAAAAAGTTGCAGCCTGCATTGCCCAAAAAAATAGTATAAGTTGGAAGAAAGATCATTAACCAAACATTCCATGAAAAAAGGTTCACAATTACTCAATAAAAGTTAATTATCATTTGTGTTTATTAGTGAGACATTGGTCTTTAATCATAATTTTTAACCATTAATGTCAGTGTCTTTCGCCATGATGTAGGTTTATTTTAATTCTTTATGATTTATTAGAGCTAAGATTTGCATGTCATGATGTTACTATCACAAGAGCAAAGGATATTAATTTATAGAAGTATTACAAAATTAGCAAATTATTTTATTATCTCATGTCCTAGATATTTTTTGAAAGGTCTTTATGACACATAAGTATCAAATATTGGCAAAGCAATTTCTTTGATGTTCCTTGTTTTCAATCACCACTTGATTATCTTTGATGTTAAGCATATTTGTAAATATTTTATTATAAGATTTAATATAGAACAAACAATTTAGAAAAGTGTTGATTTTATTTTTTACTCATTTTTATATGAAAAAA
>NW_021361827.1:453018-458910 GCF_001605985.2 Dendrobium catenatum | reverse complement strand
TTTTTTTTTTTTGGGTACAAATATACAAACTGTTAATTCCTCATCTCTATCATAAAGTACAAGAAATGTAATCTAGATTTAGACAAATATGAAAAAAAATAGAAAATAATTTTAAGGACAATAAGAGTACTTGGTTGAATTTCATATTAGGTAGGTAAAAATTAGTGTCGAAAAACTAAGTGGCTGACCATCTACCATAGACTTAAGTTCTTTATAAAGAAGGGGTTTTAACCACTGTTTCATTAGCTCAAATTTGATCTCTTCTGGGCCACATCAATTTTGAAGCAAGAAGACATATTGTAAACCTTTTTAATTTCTTAGACATTGACTAATTATCATACACAAATCACAAGGTGATGTAGGCTTTAAGCTTCTTATGTGAAAGCTTAGAAATGGTATCAAGTTTCTTGTGTGAAAACTTGAAAATATGTCCAGTGATTTTTTTACAAGTTAGATAGATTTGTATTGGGCTACTAGCCATTTATGGAAGCTTAATTGGCATGGAAGCCTGGATGCATAAGACAATCTTGAGTTGTTTGTGAAGGAATTGAGAAGAAATTAGAAGAGAGGAGAGAGGAGAGAAGGAGATAGAAAATGAAAAAAAAAAAACACGCAAGAATCTCATCTTTAGGCGTTCAAAGTATATCTTGACAAAATCATAAACCCCTTTAAAGGAACTTCTTAAGTGGGTAACTTTTTAAATGCTCTTTATTTCTTATCTCTTAGAAGTTATTTCTCTCTTACTTGTCATGATAGACTTAAAGCTTCTCTTCTATTAATTGAGTGAGGGCAAACTCAAAATTTTTAGAATTAATACCTTTGACATTTTATTGCATGTCTTGATTTGGGGTTTTTTCTATTAGATTATCTCCTTTCCCATGGATGTTGGCTTTCTTAAACTGGACCACATACATTTTGGTGTTTTCTTTATTAGTAATTCATCTATTTTAGAGTTATTTTATTGTTCATCATACTTTCCTATGGTTTGATGCTTCCATAGTGAAAAGTTCAAAGCACTCTTTTCCAAACAATTGGTATCAAAGCAGAAGTTTATGAGGATTATAATAACTATGAAGTTCGATGATTCGGAGAATTTTGATCTTTGGAGAATCAATGTATGTAAATTTTTTATTCAACAAGGGCTTAGAAAGACACTCATGGAGCACATCAAGATTCCTAAAATCATGACTAAATAGAATAAGAAAGAGATGGATAATGAACATAGTTTGAGCCCAATCCTTCTATATGGATAGATTGCAGTCGACACAACTCGAACTATCAAATAGATATAGGGTTAGGGTGTGACGTCCCAGGCGTCTATAGTGAAAGGATTCGTCGACAGTCTTGATCAACCATCACTTCCTGCTCCCTTGCTCTGAGCTGAAATTGTTAACCACATATAATGAGCTTCAAAAAGCCCAGCAGGTCACCAAAGCCTACAACTGAAATCAAAGCGCGGTACAGAAGCAATATGCAAGCCAATCAGTCAAATCAATAACAGTCACTTGCACATGATCATCGAATCTATGCAGATACGGAAATTAGTACATAAACAGAAATCAATGCAGTAATGAAAATCAATAAAGAAACGGTCAAATCCTCAATCGACAGTAAAAGAATCAGTAAGCAGTATAAAAGTTCGTAAAGCTCAATGAATCAGTACGTGCATTAAATCCTTACAGTAGTCGTCTTATCTATAACATCAGTCAAATCAATGTAGTAGCAGCGTATGTATCAATATCAGTAACAATCCAGTGACGACATGAACAAAATCGTGTAGTAACAGTAAATCCGTACAATAACGATAAATCCTCAGTAAATGAATCAGTACGTTTTATTGTAAATCCGTCAATTCAAATACAATTAACATCACTCAATCATATCAATATAATCAATCATATCAATAAAGAAATCAATTCCGGTCAATAATATCAAACGATATAAAATCACATAAAACAATCAAATCAATAAATCAATAATAATAATTAAAAGCAATCAAATCTATCAATACAGTAAAATCATATTCTTGATCACGTGCTCAGTGTATCACATGTATCACATGTATCGGTCAGTATTCGGTGTATCACGTGCTATAAGATCGGTACAATGAATCAGTAGTATCGGTGAATCAGTAATATCGGTGTATGTATCAGTGAATCCATAATATCGATGAATTAATAATATCGGTATCCGTAGTATCAATGAATCAATGCAATATCAAATTTATATCTGTATTCAGTGACAATGACAGTATGCAGTATCAATGAAATTGTACAGTAATAGTAAACCCGTAAATCCGCCAGTAAATCCATTTATCAATAAATCTATACTCAATCAATAAATCCGTTCAAAATTCATAAATCAATTTCATATCAATAAATCAGTCGATATCGATAAATCAGTAAATCCATAATGAGATCATAAGAACAGTACTATACACATGCATTCCAGTACAGTAGTCTTACTCGACAAGTACAATCACTGGCTATTAAGGCGTTTTTCAAGGTTAGTATGTTAGTAATCCGTTGGCTATAATAGAGTCGTCACCCTTACCCGTCGGCATAAACTCCTTATGACTCCCAATCATTGTATCACGTGATCAATAGAGGATAACACCAAACCCTTTTTAAAGGAAAGTCCGTCGGCCCACCATCACTACAGAAAAATCACCTATTTCCGGCGGCCTTTTCCAGCGAAAATTGAGCATTTTCTGGCGGTTTTGTAATTTCCTGGCGGTTCAAATTCCGCCGGTAAAAACGGTGTAGGAAAATGAATTCCGGCAGTTTTTTTCGGCGGCCAATTATTCTGGCGGCTTGGCGGTGGTCTTAAATCGCCGGTCAAATTAAATAAAAAATAAAAAAATTCCTTGCCCGCCAGCCCAGCAGCTCTGCCCGCCCTCAATCCCGCGCTACCCGCTGGCATTCCCGCCCTGCCCGACTGCCCAGACGAACGCCCAGCCTGCCCACTGCCCGACTACCCGACTCAATCCCGCGCTGGCCGCCCAGCTTGCCCGACTGACCGACGACTGCCTGGACGCCTTGCCCCGCCTGCCCGCCTGCTCGTGCGCACGGTGGGATTCGAACTCTGTCCAGTTTAGTTTCATATGAAAGTTAACCATTTTACTGCAATGCAAAATACGTTTAAATGCTTAATATTTTATATTTAAATTATATTCTCTCAAAAATTAATACTCATTTTAAAAACTGAAATTATATTAAATTAAAATTAATAATAATGGTTGAATTCGTTTATAGTCGTAGGTAAAAATTAGTGCTGAAAAACTTAAGTGGCTGGCATCTCCCATAGACTTAAGTATCTTTATAAAGAGAAGGGATTTAAACACTGTTTCATTAGCTCAAATTTGATCTCTTCTGGGCCACATCAATTTGAAGCAAGAAGACATATTGTAAACCTTTTTATTTCTTTAGACATTGACTAATTATCATACACAAATCACAAGGTGATGTTGGCTTTAAGCTTCTTATGTGAAAAGCTAGAAATGCGTTATCAAGTTTCTTGTGGAAAACTGAAATAGTCCAGTGATTTTTTTACAAGTAGATAGATTTGTATTGGAGCTACTAAGCGCATTTATGGAAGCTTAATTGGCCATGGAAGCCTGGATGGCATAAAACAACTTGAGTTGTTGTGAAGGAATTGAGAGAAATTAGAAGAGAGAGAGGAGAGAAGGAGATTATAAAATCGAAAAAAAAAAACACGCAAGAATCTCCATCTTTAGGGCGTTCAAGATATATCTTTAACAATCCAGTGACGGACATAACAAAACGTGTAGTAACAGTAAATCCGTACGAATAACGATAAATCCTCAGTAAATGAATCAGTACTTTTATTGTAAATCCGTCAATTCAAATAACAATTAACATCACTCAATCTATCAATATTAATCAAAATGCATATCAATAAAGAGAATCAATTCCGGTCAATAATATTCAAACGATATAAAATCACATAAACAATCAAATCAATGAAAATCAATAATAATAATTAAAAGCAATCATAAATCTATCAATACAGTAAAATCAATTCTTGATCACGTGCTCAGTGTATCAGATGATCACATGTATTCGGTCAGTATTCGGTGTATCACGTGCCTTATAAGATCGCGTACAATGAACAGTAGTACGGGATCAGTAATATCGGTGTATGTATCAGTGAATCCTAAATATCGATGAATTAATAATACTCGGTATCCCGTAGTATTCAATGAATCCCAATGCCCAATATCGAAATTCTATTTATCTGTATTCAGTGAACATGTACAGCATGCAGATCAATGAAAACAGATAGTAACCCGTAAAATCCGCCAGTAAATCCGCCAATTTATAATAAAATCGTATACTCAATCAATAAATCCGTTCAAAATCATAAAAAACCACCACCACCCAATTTCATATCAAAAATTCACGCGATATCGATAAATCAGTAAATCCATAAGAGATCATAAGAACAGTACATATACAAATGCATTCCAGTACAGTAGTCTTACTCGACAAGTACAATCACTGGCTATTAAGGCGTTTTTCAAGGTTAGTTGTTAGTAATCCGTTGCTATAATAGACGTCGCTCACCCTTGCCCGTCGGCATAAAACTCCTTATGACTCCCAATCATTGTATCACCGTGATCAATAGAGGATAACACCAAACCCTTTGTACAAGACAAGTCCGTGCGCCCACATCACACAGAAAAATCACCTATTTCCGCGGCCTTTTCCGGCGGAAATTGAGCATTTTCTGGCGGTTTTGTTAAATTTCCATGGCGGTTCAAATTCGCCGGTAAAAACGGTGTAGGAAAATGAAATTCCGGCAGTTTCTTTTCGCGGCCAATTTATTCCGGCGGCTTGCCTGTGGTCTTAATATGGCCGGTCAAATAAATAAAAAATAAAAAAAATTCCTTTGCCCGCCAGCCCAGCAGCTGCTGCTCGCCCTCAATCCGCGCTTAACCCACCTATAGCCATTCCCGCCCTGCCCCGACTTCCCGGACGAACCGCCACGAGCCTGTCCCACTTGCCCCGACTACCCGACTCAATCCCGCGCGGGCCGCCCAGCTTGCCCGACGACCGAACGACTACTCGGACGCCTTGCCCGCCGTGCCGCCAGCTCGTTGCGCACGGTGGGATTCGAACTCTGTTCCAGTTAGTTTCATATGAAAGTTAACCATTTACTGGCCAATGCAAAATATGTTTAAAATGCTTAATTTTTATATTAAATTAGGATTCTCTCAAAAAATAATACTCTATTTTAAAAACTGAAATTTATATTAAATAGAAAATTAATAATAAAATTTGAAAAAATAAAATTAGTAATTAACTTCAACTAAAATATTATAATAAAATTAAAATAAAAGAAAATTAAAAATTTTAAAAAATTTTTTTTACAAAAAATTTAATTTAATCATTTAAAAATAAAATTTTTAATAACTTCATAATTTATTAATAATTAGCTTATTTTTTTAATATAAAAAACTAATTATTAAAAAAAATTTTATTTAATATAAAATAAAATAACTAACTAATTAATATTTAAAATGAATATCTAATTAAATAGTTAATTAACTTTTTAATAATTATTTGTTAAATCATTTAAATAGTTTAATGTTTATTCTTTTTTTTTTTTAATTTTTAAAAGCGCTGGAAAATTCCATGGCAAAAAACCGTCGAGAAAAAAAAAAAAAAAGAAAAAAAAAAATAAAAAAAAAACAAAAAAGAAAAAAAATGCCGAAAAGCCGCGAAAAAGTGCCGCAGGAGCAGGCCGTCGAAAATCGCAGAATTAAGGTATTTTCCTGTGTAGTGCATTCCGACAGGTCAATCTTCAAACCAACGGTTCAACCAGCCTTTACCTCAACAAGTAAGAGACATGGCATATACGACGTTTTTC
>NW_021361827.1:406262-452918 GCF_001605985.2 Dendrobium catenatum | reverse complement strand
ATGTATATATAAATTAAAATAGTATTACTTCAAAAATGATAATTATAAATAAAATATTAATAAATAGCAAATAATTCAAAAATATGTCTATAATTATTATCATAAAATGTAGGATAAAACACAAATTTATTCTTCGTTACATTTAAAATTATAAAAATAATTCTATTACAAATGAAAATTAAAATTTTAAAAATTTAATAATAATTTTTAAATTGAAATCTTAAATTAAGAAAAATTAACTTTAAATTTTAAAATATTATCTTTATTCTTTTTGATTAAAAATACATCTTTTAAATAAACTCAACTTTTTCTTTAACATTTTTCATTATTTAAATAATTATTTAAAAAACCCGCCGGAACATCTAGAAAAGCCGCAGAAAATGACGCCGGAAACTCCGTCAGAAAATTGGTCGAAAAAGCCGTCGGAAAATTGATCGCCGGAATAATTCCGCCTGAATAGATGATTTTCGTAGTGGTTACTTCCGGCAGGATATTGCATAAGGTCATTGTACGTGATAACAGGACCGACGTTTTTATGCGGCGGATTATGTGCAGTATGTCTGGCGTAACTGTTCCGGAAATATGACAACAAAAAAGCTGTCGACCGCTCTCCCACTTTCTCCCCCGGAAGAGATCTGCAACCATCACAGATTTTTCTAGATGAAACAAGAATTCACCCCCACCTTAGCAATTACTTATACACACAGATGCGTGAATTAATTAGACCATGCACATAATATCCATGCGAACCTCAAAGAAGAATGACTAACGCCAGTAAAAGGTCCCAACAGCTACATTACACACGAAACTTCATTGATTGTTCCACACAGCCAAATTCCTTCACCCAAAAAAAGTATAACAATCGAGCACATTACTATCTGTCTAAGTGTAACCAAGCACCCATCGAATTATTTATTTCCGGTCACCTCTACTATAAGGACGATTTGCACGTTAAAAAAAAAAATATTAACCCAAAAAAAACCGGTACAGGCATTTTTTAATCTTGGAATATCGATGTATCGTTGTATCCGTTGGCTCAATAAGAGTCGTCACTCTTGCCCGTCGGCAGAATAATCTCCTTATGACTCTCAATCGTTGTATCAATGATCAATAGAGGATAACATCAAACCCTTTTTAAAGGAAAGCCCGTCGGCCCATCATCCTGTCAGGTCTATCAATCTCCAACCAACGGTTCAACCAGTCTTTACTTGTCTTTCAGTAATTGTAGTATATTCAATCAAATATCCACATTCATATATATATCATTAATGCATTGCAATCAATAAAGACAATTAGCTCAAATGAAGATAATCCTTAAAATATCGTACAGTCGACAGAAATCCCAAACATAGTCAAAATACACAGTTTCAGAAAATTACCAAATTACCAGAAATCAAATAAAACAACGTTTCAAAACTTTACTTGTACTGAAGAATTATATATTCTAACAGCCAGATAATTTTCTATTCGATTCAAATTACACATAATTCAAAATACCCGGTGAAAACTTTCCAAAAAATACTCAAATCGTGCAAAATCATCATTTCTAAAACATACCAAAAGTTACGCGGTAAAAGTTTTGTCAATATAAAGATATACACGTTTTTCAGTAACGGAAATACAAAACTGAGCAGAGAAATACCAAAACTTGAAATCTTCGAAATCAGAAATAGGATTCGGAGTCCTTACTGCGAGGCGAACAAATCTTACAACTGCGTCGTCGGACGAAAATCGCTCCGCGGCCTCCGAAACCAAGTCTTTTCCTTCTCTTTCTCTCTCCTGCTTTCTCTCTCTTCAAAAATGATCCAAAATATCTCAATTCCAATACTTATCAAATAGGATCGTCCCAGGACGAATAGGGTGTCGACCAAAATATCTATTTTATACATTCATATAAGGCCTTCAAGGCTTCCATCAAAAAAATTAATCAACAAGTGCATAAAGTCCGCGAAACTCAATCCTTTGTCAACAACTCGACAGAGTTGACAAAGTTCAATCCACAAAGGGAAATGACCACCCCGATGATGGCCGTGTTCATTGTAAATCTCAACTAGAGGGATTAATTCCAAATATTTAAAATCTCATCCCAAATATCCCCAAAATCAAAACTCCAAGAAAAATCCTAATTCCAAATATTTTAAAAAAAATATTTAAAATTAAAATTCATCCATCCAAACACTTAAAACAAAATCTATCAACCATCTGCAACAGTTTTCTAGGGTGAATAAATTAAAAATTACTTTAGCTCACATAGAGTTAATACCTAGTCGAAAATATCACTATGATCCATTCTCAAATAATCTTCTGCTAGTAAGGACGTGGTATGTGTCCTCTAATTGGTGATTTTCCGCAAAATGGCACCGCAAGATAAACAGTTATGACCTGGGGCCCTCTGAACCAAGTGGTTTTGCGGCCAAATGGCATTAAGAGATAATGATTATGTCCAGAGCCAATACATTCCTTAGTATCATCAAATCCTTGAGATATTAATCAATATGATATAATCGATAGGGCACAGAGCCCTCTATCAACTAAGGTGGATTCAAATTTGTCCCCTTAGACAAAAACTTCCTCCAGGTCTACAAGGTATCTTTGGACGAAGCAACTCATGGCTGTCGACAAGGATCCTTCTGTCAGGTTGGGTCGATCGACTACCTCCTCTGATTAAGTAGACAAGGGACCACAATGGCCCGGGATGACAAAACCATGGGATCTTAATCAGGTCTATCATCCATTCCCCCACCATCCGCTTTAAAAGCAAGATGGTGAAGTTACCAATTTTAAATATCATGCCCATGCTACTACTATATGTCAGATAACACGTATCTCTACGTATCTGATCGATGACTAGCCTTAATCAAAAGTTATCTCTCGTTATCGATATGGGTAATTAACTATAGGGGCTTACGCCTATAGGAAACTAAAACTCATATCATAAAGTCCACATAAAATGAGGGTGAAATCTCTGGGTAGTGTCTTATCTACAAACCCATATGCCTTCCCAAAATTTACCCCAAAACTTAATTCCGTTAAAACTCCCCCGAAGACAAGAAAGCAACGGGCGGAGGCCGGGGCCAAATTTTTGGTATCCACAATATATAGGCACCAAAAACATGAAATAAATAAAAGACTAGAAAGCCCTTCAAGGGCCAAACAACACAAAAGCTCCCTCAAGTTAGGGTAAAATTGTAATAAAATAAATAACTTCACATAAGTCTCCTACAACACATGAAAACTAAAAAAATATAAAGACTCAATCAAGACCGTAGATCTCCGGCCTCTATGGTGATAAACCCTCCAAGCTCTGATGTCCCCATCATAATATTTTCATAAACCATTTTATTACCTTTTAAGGAAAAAATTAAAGCGAGTAATTTTATAGTATTTATTTAATCTCTTTTTTATTATATCTCCTAAGTTATTTCTTTCTTAATTTTTTTGATAAAATCAAGGCTTCTTTTTTGTTTGCTAAGCGAGGATGCACTTCAATTTTGGGAAGAGTCGGTAAGTGTTCTTCTATTATATATAATAATTGTAACCTCTTTATAAGCATATTAAACTCTTCTCTAGCCATAGGCTTACTTAAGCTTAATCATGCAAGTTTTGATGTTCTATTGTGTGATGCTTATTCTCTTTTGAAGTTACTTTATTTTTTATTGTACTTACTCCTTGGTTGATTCTTCCATAACATGAAGTTAGGTGCACTATTTTTCTAACATAATTAACTATAATTTGCAATACATGATTAATTACTAAATATTCATTGGAAACAAGTATTTAATTAACACAACTATCATTATTTTATTAATTTTTCTTATTAAGAAAAATATTAAAAAATCCTTAAATTGAGAACTCGAGTAAAAAATAAGGATGTCTCTTCGGAGACAACCGATAAAATTGGAATGAAAAAAAAAAGTAAAAATAAGAATGAACCTGATTTTATCGATAAGGTATGCATCGTGGTTGCAAGGTGATTTCCAACTTGTGGTCGATCTTTCATTTGCAAACAACTTAAAGTTCCTTTTCTCTTCTTAAAGGATGTATTTTGACAACTTTCACTTTGAATACAGCAGAAGCAACTTAAGGTGCATTTGGTCTCTGATATTTGTTTCCTCTCATCTACAGATTTAGTACAACAAAAACCACAACAACACATCACATTACTCTCTCTTTTATTTGCAGAATCCTTATTCAATTTATTCTTCTCACTTACTGTCTCCTCATGATAAGGTTCTTTCAGTGATTCACCTCTGCAGCACTGAAAACAAAACCCTTCCCCTTTCTTAAATGAATTATGTTTTGAAGATTTACCAACACAACAAGGAAGACAAAAAACCATAGTTTTTCCTTCTTTTTTTGATGAATCATCTTTTGATAATTTATTATCACAACAATATAAACAACTCCAAGCCCCACTTTTCCTGCTATTTGAAGAATCCTCCTTATATGATCGAAAGCAAAGGAAACATCTCTTGTCCTTAGCTGCTCTAAATTCTGAATTCGCTTCTGAAGAATTTTTAGGAGATAAACAACAACAATCTCTAACTTTGGATGACTCGTCCTTTAACAGTGATTCACCACAACAAAAACATGTAATCCCGCAACCTCTATTGTTCCTCTCCTTCCCCTCCTCCTTGGATTGCCTAAAGCAAGAGAAACAATTCTTGTTCTTCTCTTCTCCTCTTGATTCAATATCCTCTTTTGATGATTTCTTATTTGACAAACAACAACATCCTCTTCCTTCAGCAGAATCATTCTGTGCTGATGATTCCTTACAACATAAACATCCAATTCCATAACCGGTTCTCTTTCTCTCCCTCTTCTCCCTGGGTGATCTAAAGCAAGAGCAACATTTCTTATCCTTTTCTTCTCCTATTGATTCATTCTTACTAGGGAAGCAACAGCATCCTTTTGATTTTAGTGAGTCATCATTTGATGATGAATTATAACAACATAAACTTCCAATCTTACACTTTCTTCTCTTTCTCTTCTTTCCCTCCTCCTGGGAGGACTTAAAGCAAGCAAAACATTTCTTTCCCTTTTCTTCCCTTCTAGTTTTTGTATCCTTTTTCAATGATTTCTTGCAAGGAAAACAACACCTACTTTTTTCCTTTGAATCATCCTTTGATGATGATGATTCATCACAACATAAACATTCAATCCCAGAACCTGCTCTCTTTATGTCATTCCCTTCCTCTGACCCTTCACAACAATAACACCCTGATGATCCCTCTCTCTTTCTCAACTGCACGTTAGAATCCTTGGATGACTTGCAACAAAAAATGCAATGAAAACAACTCATATTCAGCTTCTCCTCAAAATCTCTTATTTCTTCTGGCTCATATCTTCTACATTCAAAATTCACAGATCTTCAAAGAATGAATAGAAGAAGAATTTAATTAATTACATTTTCCTGTACCTTAGTCTGAGAGTGGATCCAATCCCAGACGATCACCACTCTCCAAATTTGAGGGAAGAACTCGAAACTAGAAAACCATGAAAAGTGGAAGTAGAAGAAGAAAGATAATGAGCGTTTGTTTCTTGCCGGCTATTCCATTGATTTTGGTTAGAAAGAAAGTTTGTTACGGTTTGTCTTTGACAGAGCATTGACGCCATAAATGGAAACATTTTGCTTGAGGAGCAATGTGAGAGCCACAAGAAGATCCATGAATCTTTGTCCCATTTTTGTAGCGTTGATCAACGATCATTCAAATTTCTCTAAAATTAAATATGCCAATTATAGATGGAAAGATGTCAAACCGTTTGATCTTGAGTCTCTCAATCCATTCAGGATCATGCCATAGAAAAAACTAATTAATGGAAAGTTTATCTTCGCCCAAAATTTTAATTTCACTACTTAAAACCGTTTGAATCTTATTCCTCAAAAATTCTTTAAAGATCAACTTTAAAAGGAAACAGAGCATTAAAAATTCATCAAATTTTATTCCTTCTTATCGAATTGATACTGTTATAACTAAGCTCTGTACAATCTTCCAAATTCTTTCAGTTTCTGCGCTGCCCTTTAACCAGAATTTGGTAAAAATAGACCAACTTATATACATAGCACAAACTTGAGTTAATTAGTTGACTAATCCAAATTTAGAGAAGACTGATTCTTTAATCATGATAAAAGCAATATTGGTGATTTGATATAATGGCAATCTCTTGAATACCACTGCAGAAGCTTCTGTCAATTTGGTGTTGGTAAGATATTATTTTCTTGCATTATGTTCTATTCACTATATATTCATTTAATATTAAGAATCAAATTGCAAAATACAAACTTCCCACTCCAAACAATTAATAATCTGAAAAAATGACTTTAATAATTAATCTAATTTCAAATATTTAATATTTTAAACTAATTATCAAATCTTTGGCATGTAATGAATTCTAAACTTAATGATTAATTAACTATAATTAGATTTATTTTATTAATTATTTGATATATATTTAAAAACATATGATAATTTATCAATTTCTCACTTTGAATTATATTATGTCTAATCATAATTTAATTTGTATTAAAAGAAGAAAGCAGACAGCAAATTAAATGAGAAAATGAAAATTATTTATCTTTTCTTAAGCATTTATTTAGCATCTAACTTTTAAATATGTTACAATAATAACATTTTCAATTGTCGCTTACATCTGAAGGTCTGTTTAAGGAAAAACTATTCTGTGTGGAAGCGAAACCCATCCGAATACCTAAGCTCGCGGCTCAGTACCGTGGTACCACCGTTTGGTACTGTTGTACCACCATTCGGTACCGCAGCTCAATATTGTTGATGAGGCTTATTCTGATAGATATTTGGATGTAGAGCTAAGTTCGACTTCCACACAAAATAATCTCTCCAATTTGAGATAATATTCTTAATATTTTATTTTATTTTCAGACAGCAATCAAATATTTATTTATCTGCTTGCTTGAGGAACAAAAAGGATATTGAAGTGAGAAAGCTGAGGAAGCTGCTGATTAGAAGTTTTGAACAATTATTGGTTAAAAATCTTTGCATGTAAGCATGAGATGTGCTACAACCATTTCAAATTGTTTTGCTGAATTGTTTCATGTATATAACAAACAGGTATGTGAGTTCTAACATAGAAACCATATACATTATTATACCAAATGGCATAATACGAAAACTCAGCAAACCAATCTACTAAAAGCCAACTAAAAGATGGCAGATACAGCATATAAGCCATAAAACTTTATATGATTAGTGATATTTACATGAGCGGTTTGAACCTCTCCAGTGGATACTAAATATAGAGAGGGATTCATGCAATTTTTTAAGGAACGATCTGAATCTTGCTGAAGTCACGCATTTCACTTCTCAGGCAACCAGCACTGGCCAAAGAGTTGATCCAAACCTCATCAGAACTGAGCGATTCATGATCATCGTTCCTGTGCCAGCTCCAAAATGCGTGAGTTGCATTAACAATCTTCAGTTCTCCATGACCAAAACTGGCTTCCCTAAAGGCTGACCATATTGGTTTCGGGTGGTGATATCTGCCAAAAATAAAATTTGAATGAACTAAAACCAAAACTATATTGGATGGTAAAATTAGGGTGTCAATAATTTGGACAAATTATTCTGTGCGGAGTTTGGACGTCGTCAGAGACCAATAAAAATGTGTCACGTCACCCCAAAAGTGTACCGCGCTCGGTACCAAGCGGTACCGGACGGTTCTCCCATCCGGTGTCCGCACAGAATAAACTCTCCAATATTTGACACCGATTTGAAATCCGACCCGAAAAATTTCGGGTTCAGGTCAACCGGTAAAATATACAATTTAGCATGTTTTTATTGGAAACGACTGTGAAAGCGGTGCTTACCTTAGAGCCAGTCCTTCTCTGTTACCTCCGTCGCCAACGGTAATATGTATGGCACCACAAGAGTCTAGTTGGCCACTGTAGACACGTTCCTGTTGTTCAAGAATTGCAGAGCTTAGAAACTATCATTGAAGAAATTAAAATACATTAAGAAGATAGTAAGGTTCAGGAGCTATTATAGAAGAAATTAAATACATACTGATCTTTCATAAGCATGCACATGACCGGCAATCAAGATATCAACACCAGCAGCATAGAGCACTGGTTCGACTACAGCCATCATATCATCTCCTTCCCCTTGGTGAGCCCAATTGCTGTTATACCATGGCACATGCAGAAGAGCTAGAAGCCATGGTGTCCTTTCTCTATCTACCTTGGCAAGATCAGCCTGTTTATGAAAAATATATGCATATAGTTTTAACGTATAAATCCAAAGAATATACATAAAAAAATAGAACTATACATTTGTGCAGAAACATTAAACGATGTAAAAGCAAATATAGGATACAGCAAAATTTATACCGTGTTGGCCAACCATATGTGGTAGAAAAACAGATAATGTTAACTTCCACTAAAACGCAAAGAAAGTTTCGAGTTTAATGGGTCTAGGTCATCTCCAACTAAACGCCAAACGATTGTTTTTTACCGTGAGCTCCAACCAAACGTCATATTCAGCAGCAATTTGCGCCAGGGGAATGCGTCGCACTATTCACAAACGCAATTTTTTCGCCATTTTGTTCGGTTGTAGTTTGGTTGGAGAAAGGATATACCCAATATATTCTTTTTTTATGTTATTAAATGGAGTTCGGTTGATGATGAGTTACTGCATTTTCGAGTATTATTATATTTTGGAGTGTAAAATGAGTATTTCGGTAGGAGATGGTCTAAGATTGATAGCTGCAAAACTTGAATCCATTAGACGGATGTGTTGGAAGTAGAAAAACTAGATTGAGAAATAATAATATTGGGATTATTAGGAAGATTTATCGGAGTAAGACATGTTGGATATAGAAGTGCTGAAAATAGAATATAATGATTTGGGCATCTATATGGAGGCAGATAATTCACCAATAAAATGGTAAAGAAACATAGTGATAAAACATTTTAAAAAATAGAAGACCAAAAGGGAGACTATAAATTGTATAAAAAATGGCGCATAATCAACTTAGCACATCAATACATCATTCAATATTCAACGTAAACAAGAATGAATGATGAATGAAAATTCATAAAGCTGGCTCAAAATATTCCGAGTAGGCTAATGATGATGGTGGTTAAAGTCATCCACACTAAATGGCGAAATATATAATGAGTATGATTTCACGTATATAAGTTGCATCTTTCCCTAATATTTATCATGAAAGCTGACCTTTTATGGCTCGCTATTATCACACATAATAGGCAAATTTCACCATACCATATGATCAATTCCACTAGTAAAAAATAGAAAAAGTGTTGATGTGAGGATAAGAAACAAAAATGCAAAGAAAATAACCTTTAGCCAAGCATACTGGTCAGAATATTCACCATAATCTGTATAAGAGCCAAGCATAATCACATGAACACCTGCAACTTCAAAAGAATAATAGAGATTTGAAGTGGAGCCGCTCTCTGCATAAGGCATTTTCCACCTTGCATTGTATGACTGGAATGGAGATTTAATAAATGGGATACTCTCCATCTCATGGTTCCCTTCTGTTACCATCCACGGCCTAGCACTTGCATATGGCTGTATCAGCTCGCCAAAGGAATCCCACAAGTGCTGTAGATAATCAGCATAGGAAAGGTCCCCTGGGAGCAAATGCAAGTCATATTGGCACTCATTGATGTGCGATAGTGTGGATGCAGTCCAATCAGTCTGACCAAGATCACCAACTA
Organism: Dendrobium catenatum; assembly: GCF_001605985.2. NCBI lineage: Eukaryota > Viridiplantae > Streptophyta > Magnoliopsida > Asparagales > Orchidaceae > Dendrobium > Dendrobium catenatum. The sequence continues at coordinate 443,203 of NW_021361827.1, read as the reverse complement.
CAGCAAAAGTTAATGGGAATTTAGAAGGAGGCGTCTTAAACTGAAACTCTGGTTCCTGCCCTCCACAACGGTAGTAGTAAACTGTATCGTCTTCAAGAGGTCCAATAACAACATGGTGGATCTTCCCTGAATTGTAGAAAATATAACTGTAGGACAAGTTCTCTCCATCAGATGAGTCTGTGTACTGCCCAGGGGACGTTCCATATTCAACCAACGATGGAAAAGATTTATCATCAGTGACCCAAGAAATCCTCATGTGTTTCTCTCCAGCAAGAGAAATGTGAACCTGCAGAAGTCCACTCGCTATTCTTAGTAGTCTGAAATAGAAAAAGCAATAAAGCATTTATAACATGAAGTTAAGCTTACTAGCAATTAAAATGGAAAGTGGCCATTCTCTTTTACTCTTAATGAAGTATTAATAATGCAGAGAAGATAATGAGAATGGTAGAAAGCTCTGGAAGTTAGCCTGAAAATGAAGAAGGGATAGGATTAGGAAAACAGGGGCGAGGCTGTAGCCGCTGTATCTACTTTTCCCTAGCATAGCGTCATGCATGAAGAAAACCAAGTTCATATAGAAAGAGTGGATTGAACAGAGTTTCTGATGACAAAACAAATAGACCACCCGTCCTCTGCAACTCAACAACTGATCCCCATAATTTTCTCAAACAGCTCTCACTTACTTCAAATTCCTCATTGTACTGCCTGTGCTTGTGCAAAATGTACTTGGTTATCCTTTTCTTTATGTACTACTAGGTCCACTGAATGTTTAGAACTTATTCAATGTGATGTATGGGATCCTTCCTCAACTTTATCAATGCAATCTTATCTTTATTATGTCATATTTGTTGATGATTTCAGTCGTTATTCATGGGTTTATCCATTACATTCAAAATCTGAAGTTTGCTCCACATTTTTACAATTTAAAAATCTTGTTGAACGTCAATTTAAAAAATCCATAAAAAATTTTCACACTGATAGAGGCGGTGAATATGTGAATACCACCCTTCAACCACATTTAATAAACTTAGGCATTATACATCAAACAAGTTGTCCCTATACTCTCAACAAAATGGAGTCACAGAAGTATAAAAACTCTCTAAATTTGGTTTGAATTCAGGATCTCTTGGGTTCCAATCTCTGCTAAGAAGTATAAAATACCTGATTTTTCATATATATAAGGAAAGCAAAATGTTGGCTAACTGGGTTGACTGGTAATAATGTCAGCTTTGTTGGTCATATGATACTTCTGAACTAGTTAATTGACTACTTTTGCCATTCATGAATCACAGCTCCTGATGTAAAACGAAGATGCGAAGGAGCTTCTTAAGAGGATTAAAAGTGAATGACAACGTAATTTCAATTAATATCTTATTGAGATAGCAAGAAAATCATTAAACTTTCGTAGTTATCAACTAGCTTAGGCGAAGAAGTATGTAGATTAGCCAAAACCTTCAGACAACCAAAAATAGTAGCAACACTAAAAGCTATTACAACAATCCGTCATTTAATAACGAAAAGTTCACCTTGGGGAAATACTCACTCAACTAGACTAGGCTTTGCGGGAGAAGAATTTCAGCACACCAAACGATGCCACGAGGAAGGTTGCGATGCCAAGGGTCTTGAGCCACGGAGGAGTCGACGATGACGCGAAGGGCGTGAATGCTTGACTTTCGAGACTCCAAGTGTGCTTTGCAAATTTCCGGTCGTAGATGCTTGCAAGGATTGGCACGACTCTCTCCAAGTACTCTTCCACAGTGGTTTCGTCTTCGAATCCTACGTCGAAGCAAGGTGACCGTAGGATGTTGATGCTTCCGTCGGCGTGGAAAACTAGACCCCACTCAAACTCCGGATCCGCCATACATGCTTGGCGTGGAGATTTCTTCAAGGAGAGGAGGGGGTAGCCGGCGGGATCTCCAAGGAGAGGGGGAATTTCGGCCAAGGTGGGGTGAGAACATCCATGACTAAAGCAAAAAGATATGAGCTTAAGGCTGATCCTTGATGTAACCCAACCGAAATAGGGAAATACTTGGTCAAACCACCTTGTGTTTGAACACAAGTAATAGCTCATGCATACATATCTTTAATGATTTGAATATAAGCATTATTGACTCCTTTCTTTTCAAGAACTCTCCATAGCACTTCTCTTGGAACTTTATCATATGCTTTTTCTAAATCAATAAATATCATATGTAGATCCTCCTTATTCTATATTTCTCCATCAAACCTCTTAATAAATGCATGGCTTCCATAGTCGACCTACCCGGCATGAATCCAAATTAATTTTGAGAAACATTAGTATCACGCCGCAACCTATGCTCCATAACTCGCTCTCATAGTTTTAAAGTATGACACATTAACTTAATACCTCTATAATTCGCACAATCTTGTGCATCACCTTTATTCTTAAAAATAGGAATTAACACACTCATTCTCCACTCATCTGACATCTTTTTAGTTTTCAAAATAGTATTAAAAAGTTTAGTGAGCCAAGAAATTCCTTCATCTCCTAAGCATTTCCACACCTCTATTGGAATATCATCAGGTCCAACAACTTTTTCACCATTCATTTTTTTAAAAGCCTCTCTAACTTCAGTTTTACTAATACGCCGATAAAAACAGAAATCTTTATTTTCATTTAGGGTGCTAAGGTCACTATAGTCAATCTTATTTTCACAATCTTCATTAAAAAGAGTCCGACAATGCTTCAACAAAATCACATGCAAAGTATCTGAGTTTTTAGGTTCAGATATTCAAATTTAGATTGTTAGTAGATTTAGGTAAGCCTGTTTCCATTTCTCATGATTCCCGGATTCCTGCATTTTGTCAGTATAAATGGTTGACATTTTTTCTAATCTCTACAAGATTATCTTAAACAGCTCCCTTAGTGGCAAATTCAATCAATCAATTCAATAGATTGGAATTAAGAAAGCTTTTGCAGTATTGTAGCCTTGGCTTTAACAGAACAAATTTTATCTATTCCTACTTTGTCCAAGTGGCAAACAGCTTACTTCATCAACCTTCTAGAGTAGAACTTTGCTGTCTGGATGTTTCTAAGAAAATGGCATATCAGGGCTACACCATGCATTAGCTTTTTTTTCAGAAGTTGTTCGAGCAATGTCTTTCACATATTGTTGATCTTTGTTGAGCAGAGAACATAGTTTAAATTATCTCACATCAAGAAGAAGAGAGGTTTTATTGAGAAGTTATATCACTGCTTCACTTATGCTCATTTGTTCAGATTACGATAAACTATCTCTCAAGGCGAATTGAAAATTTTCAATTCCATATCAGAAAACTCAATTTTACACAAACCCTTCGACCGTGATACCAGTAAAATGGCCTCAAAACTCACTAACCTACTTCGTTCCCTCGGGAACTAAAGGAAAAAAAAACTACATCAGGTGTTTCTTATTCAATCTACAATGAATGATTCCCAAGTTTAAGCTCTAGGCTCTGCTCTTGAATTTGCAGACATTCAAACCTCCGTCAACGCAAAAAAAAAAAAAAAAAACACACAAATCCACATAGGGATTTACGAGGACAAACCAAAAAGGAAACAGCTACTATCTCAAACCCCTATATCAGAAATAACAGCAGATCAAACGCCAACAAGTATTGGCAGCAACAACAGCACCAACTAAATTATCTAGAGAACAATTAAAATAAGAAACACCAAACTACCTCAAACGCCCAATACAAGACTTATCAGTAAGAGCAGCAGATCAAACACCAAGTCATGGAAATCAAGGGGAAAATAAAATCAAATCCTCGCAAAGGAAAATAGGGAAGTTTACTTGTTGGGGTCCATCTGAATGCTTGCGATTCCATGGCCAGGAGAAGCTTAGGGTTTTACGAGGTGCCGGCCTCACGTAATCCTCCCCAATTCCAGCAGCGATCCCAGTCAACGGAGCAGTCAGAAGAAGAATCAAAACCAGTATGCCCATTTCGCGCAGTTTTCTGGCCATGTCGGGCAAGACCGCGCACCTACGCGAGTAGTTGACGATATATACCCCCCAACCTAACCTAGTCGATTTTTTCCCTAATTATTTTATTATAGATTTCTGATGGCGTATGGAAGAAAAATATTTGTATTGGGATATAACTCCGTCGTTGGAGCTGATAGAAATATGATTGTCGAGGTGTAATTATTGAAGGGTATAATTTGAATATTATGAGAGCCTGTCATAATTTTTTAAAAAGTTTGCATGATCAACACTTGGGCAAAATTGATGACACCTTATTTTTCCTCAAAGAATTAAATAATATTATTTTTTATTTTATTAAGAAGTAATTTTAAAAAGGAACTTATTTAATATGTAATTAAGTAATAGAATTGTGATTATTAAATAATTTAAAAAATACAAAAATCAAATAATTTTACATTTTCTATTGAAATGGACAAAACATCAAATTATTTGACATTTTTCACATAAAATGCTAATTAATGGATTTGATGATTTCTTAAGGAGAGATATTATATTAAATATTATACTAAATATTTAACTATTTAAATAGGATAATTGCTTATCTTATCATAAATTATTTTAATATTTAATTATTTGAAGTATTTTATGATATAATATTTAATTAAAAATTATAATAAGTTGGTAGACTATTGTGCCTCCTCAACTACTTTGAGAATTTCCTTTGGGATGTTTCTTGTTTTAATAATCTACATCCATCATTTGTTAACAAAAATAGTGAAGATTGTGATATATTTTCTATTACTTAGGTTTACTTGTACTTTTCATTTCTAGTTTTAATGATATTTGCAATTTTTTTAAAAAATAAAAAATAAAAAATAAAAAGCCTGGTCGATTTTTCCCCATAAATGGATAACATTTTCTTAGTATTAGAGAATGGATAAAGTTCAGAATATTATTGCCTTATTGGATGGCATTATCACTGCAACGAAATTGTCCAGATTTTCTCTTTGTGTAATCGAATAAATAAATAAATAAAATAAAATATGAAAAGAGACGTAGATATAATATGAAAATAATAAATAAAATGCAGACAAAAAAAATAAAAGTTGTAGTATGATTTGATAAAAGTTGACCAATAAAATAAATTACGAAAGTGTCCTGTAAAAACAATTACAAAAATCTACAGTTCATAAGAAATAAGTGAATTAAAAGGCTAACATACTTTTAGAAAGAAAATAGATATTAAATATATAAACCTCAAGGTTGGCAGTTGAACTAATATATATATATAATGAGATAATCAAAATAAACGTTACTTGCATATCATTTAATTTATATTGTCCTTTAAGATCTATTTGAGTTTATGTTACATGAAACCCGAGCTAAGCCGTTGCGCTACAAAACTTGATAAACTGTCTATAAATGAGGACGATCCATTCGACTAAGGCTTCGTTTGGGACGGCTTTCTTTTTACTTCTTAAAGCGGCTTCCTAGTATAAAAATTAAAAAATTTGTACTACAAAGCTGCTTTAAGAAGCAATAAGAAAGTCGTCCCAAATGAATCTTGTTGAGTCATTCAACCCATGATGAAAAATGATGGTTCTACGTAAGGCACAAAAGCTATGGGTGTCAAAATAGGGTTTCGGGTCGGTTTGAATCTGGAATTAACCTGGGGTTCAAACGGTTTAACCCTAACCCAATCCGATTATATAAACGAGTTGAAAGCTAAGACCTGAACTCAACCCGTCGAATTACCGGGTTGAACAAATCCAACACCATTTTGTAAACCCAGGACGACAGGATAGTGGGACACTCATTGACAGCAGTAGGCGAGGCCAGCGCATGACTGCTGGCAGACATGGTCAGCGCGAGACAACATGAAGACGCAAAGACACGACGGGCAGGCACTTGAAGCGATGCGCGGACAGCAAGCAAACTCAATTGCAACGGGCGAGCAAACACAGTTAGTACAAACGCAACGACGGGCATACGCAATCAGTTTTTTCAAACAGGTTAACCAAGATTGAGTTCGAATTCCCATGTCAGGTCAACTCGAAACCAACCCATTTTTTCAAACACGTCGAATCCGAGAACCCAAACCTGACCAATTTGCAAAACGGTTTGACCTTAAATTTAAATTTTTCAAATCATGTCAAATATTGACACCCCTAGGTTAAGCCCAATCAAGATACGACTTAGTTGATCCAATGTATAGACTGTCTATTCAGAGGTGCGTCAAGTCATTCTCCACAATGATAGCTCCTCTCTTTACGAATCAACCATGAATTTGCATTAGACCAACTAGCCGTCTATGCCGCGAGTACTCTTATTGACTTGTTAGGCTTCGGTAAAAACAATAAACCATTTTTTCATGCTTTTCTTGTATTTTTCGCTATGCTTTCTTCGTACTTGTGTGAATAATATTGCATATGTAAAGAATTGATTACAGACATTACTCTATGTCATATATATAGTCGCCTAAGCATAAATTTCCTCGCAAGTAATGGAGTGCATGCGGCTAAATCAAGTTTTACATGCATCTTAAAGACCAAAAGTAGGCATAAATAATGTAACACCCACATTGACAAACCATAGCATCGCCCGTATTATCAACATTATCCACTATTTAAGAAGAAATAATTACATGCGGAGTCCGAACATAGAGTTATGTCCGAACTCCAATAAAATCATGACATGTGCTCTTATACACAATGTTTACAAATTTGTACACAATATTATACTCGTATACATAATATATATAAATTCATATACACTATGTACATAATTTTATAATTTATATATATTATTTACAATTGTACACACTATGTACAAAGACACGTGTCACATTTTTATTGAAGTCCGGAAATATCCTGACTCCGCACGCACGCAATAATTCATCGGTTAACATAAAGATGAATAAAACATACAATAAATATTCAACAGTCATCGAGCGCACATGTTATTGCTCCCACCAAAACGGTATGTATATATAACCTCTACTCATTCTCTCTCCAATGTCTTGTTATAGCCTAATATTTTTGTTCTTCTAAAGCTGCAGCCAAAAAAAAAAATAATGGTACTTGCAATAATAAAAAAAAAAGTTACAAAAATGGAGATGTCTCCCAGCACAGAATGAAACATTTCTCACAATCCATTAGAATACATGAGGCTGACGAATGGCATCATTGTGCTGTCAGGAATTGAAGAAGCAGAACCGAAATAAAAAAACAATCACTATAATCAAAACCTAAATAGTAAATACACAATGGCATAGTAACATATCTTCTAACTGCACACCCTCTGAGATCCCAAAGCATCATATGAAGCCTCAGAAGCATCTGCTGCCACTCATCTGCTGTTTGATCGCGTAAGAAAAATTACCGTAAAAGGAAATGGAAGTCGGAGGAGTGGCTTCTATGATCACCTCAAGTAAAAAACAAGGCTAAAGATATCTCAATCGATTAGTAGTGTCGCGTTCTTCAAGCTATGAATCGACCATTTCATCATGTAACTCGCTGGGTGCAACCAGCCCTGGGATCGAAAGCATTCGTTGGCGTTCCCTTTCTCTCTGTGCAGCAGCCTCTTCCGCATATAGATCCTTGTTATCCTAAAATTCACCAAAGAAAGCATAAAATGAAATAGACATTTTCATGTATATGTCTTGATATGATTAGACAGTAGGTAGTATGTGCGTAAATATAAAAGTTTAAGTATTAGATATATAAATAAAAATTTTGTGATAGGTATGTAAATCCCTTGTAATTAAATTAATTATACAACAATATATTCTTCATTTAAATAATAAAGCACTAATTAAAAGTTTATAACATGGATAATTCATTAAAATGTATAAAATAATGTATTAGATGAAAAAAAATGTCAACTTCTCTTATGTACATAATATCCAAAACGTATTACTGTAATGTATATAAAATGTGCTATTTGCAAAAAAAATATACATACGCTACTATAATGAATTAAATGATTTTGAAGTTTTCAAAGTTTTATTTATTGCATGTCTATATTAGGTAATATGCATGCGTCGTATATGTACATAAGAATATGCCATACATGCGTGTTGGATGTTAATTTTACTTCAATTATTATAAACTTCTTATTCCGCAACCAAATATCGATAACATATCGATAATAGGAAGTAAGTTCTCTACTGGGCAGTCAAGAAATGAGAAATACAACCTTTTTTTTCCTACCAATGGGCTACCAAGCAAGCAGTGCAATAACAATGCATCGTTGATAAAGTGATCCACTGCTACTTTTTAACATGTTCCATTGTAATCATAACAAGAGTACAGGACATTAAACCACAAGACACTTACCTGAGCAGAGAATTCTTTTGATTGAATAAGAAAATCTCGAATATGGTTCTTAAAAGCATGGATATCATGTTTTGACTCGAAAAGCCCATCAATAAATTGAGTCACCTGCAAAAGATCAAAAGCTAAGGCTTCATATGCTTGATAACTGAAAGACAATAAATAAATGGCGGGCCACCTCTGCAGGAGTCATGTTTGGGAATGAAGTTCCTAACAGTTTGATGGTGTAATCCCGCACAAATGCTGTGTTATTGGGGAATGGATAAGGAACTGATGAGGCATCCCACAAAGGCTCGGTCAATGAGCCAGAGTCAACCTGCGAAGGAAACATAAAATTAAGTAAGAATGAGTAAAATACTTCAACAGAAACTAGTAAAAACTTCTTACCAGGCCGAACAAAAGTTGGAGAACCACTACATGGAGCTTGAAACCTGGCTTATGGAATGTGTCCGTTAAGACAGCAAATATTTCTTGTTCAATTATCAAGAAGTAAGTCCTATAAAATTGATTACGGAACTCTGAAACCTGTACATAACAGAGCAATGAACCAACTGAGTTTAGGTGAAGGGAAGAAATGGTAAGGGAGTTGTGCTAAACCTGGTAGTTCTTCAATAACTCAATTAGAAGGTTGAGGCCAGTTTCAGCAATATTCCTTTCGGTGTGCCGAAAGGCCCAGATGATCGAATCCATAACCACCTTTACTTGCTGGCAAGGAGTAGATTAATAGTTCAGCAAAAAACAGGAATATAAAATGAATCATGATATACACAAAATAACAAAGCCGGTTTATGTTATCTTAAGCAGACTAAAAGGCATTACATATATCACCAGTATATGTGTGATGGCGCATGCACTAAAAGAGGGAGGTACAAGGGGAGGGAGGGAAGGATTTTAACCTGAGTTGATAACTGAATTAAAGCTTGGAAACAGTGTGTAGCAATTGCACGCAACAAAGAAAAGAACTTCAATCGATGCTCTGGGTAATCTTCAAAATTCCTTGTGATCATCTGCATTTGGATAAAATTTTAGATGAGTGCTAGAAACCTTCAGTCTGTCTGCACATGAGCTCACCTCTAAAGTACACTGGAATACTGCTTCAAATATGCGAGGCACGTCTTCTATCATTAAGCTTTTATACCTGCAACCAGATTGGAGAAATTGCAAACTAAGAAACCTTAACGTGGAGAAGGATTTACCTGAATTAAAAATATAGACAAGATTAAAACACATAATAAGAGCAAAACTGATCAGAGAAGACCTAAAGGGGATGTTTGGTTTAACTTGATATAAAATTTCAAATTTGTAGAATTCACGTGAATTCAAAAAGTCCTAAAAAAGAAATATCTGCAGCATTTCATACATCCTTGATGCAATAAACATAATTTTTGTAAATCATTTTGATAAAAAAACCATAGATCCATATTACCTAGGGGTGTCAAATCTTGACCCGACCCGAAACTCGACCCGAACCCGACCCGAAAAATTCCGGGTTCGGGTCAACCCGTTTGCATTACGGGTCGGGTTCGGGTTCAAACTTTTAACCCGTTTGTAAAACCGTGTTGGGTTCGGGTAGACCTGGAAACCCAAAATCGACCCGTTTTGACCCGGGAAAATGACTTGTCGCATCATACGCCAGTCCGAGTGTCTGGCTGTCCCGTCGCCTCATGTCGTCGCGTCGCTCAATCTCGTCAAGCTTCGCATCGCGAGCAGGCTTCGCATCGTCGTTTAGCCAACTCCGGTCTCAGGTGCTTTGTCGCTCCACGCCTCCACCTCCTTGTGCCGCCTCGACCACGCTAAGTCCAGCATCCACGGTCCACCTCCCTCGCGATGCTCCGGTCGCACCGCGGTTCCGCCTCAACCACCTTAGTGTTCGGGTCGTTCGACACTTTGAACAGAAGCAGACCCGAAGCAGACCACAGGCGTCAGTTTTCACGGGTCGGGTCGGGTCGGGTCAATCTGTAACCTGCACGGGTCGGGTTCGGGTTAAAATTCTGGACCCTCTTGTAAAACCGGGTCGGGTTCGGGTTGACCCGGGTTAACTTGGGTTCGGGCCCGACCCGCCGACCCGTTTTGACACCCCTAATATTACCTTAGCTCTACCCTTCTTAATCATCTGACACTAGTTTTATTTGCTGATCAGATAGGTGCATTTTTAGCCTTTGTAGTAAATGTCTCCAATTTAACAAGATTTATATTCAAATAGCTTGTCATAAATAAATCACTCTAACAGTGGTTGAGAGTTTAACTCCAACATCAAATCTCTCTAAATTTTTTTTTTTTAAAAGGCCTCTGGCCTAAACTTGGCTCAAATGCTTTGAGAGCTGAACCATGAGCCAAAAAGTCAAATTGACATTGTTTATAATTGTGCAATCTAAGGCATGCCTCAAGCTAAGGCACACAGAAATGCCTTAAGGCATACGCCTCACATTCAAGTGAGGCGTTTACCTCAGTCATGTGAGGTACACCTCAAGGCATTTATAATGAGGTGTATGCCTAAATTTCTCTATTATGCTATCATGGCATTTTTAAATTATAAACCAAAAGCCCAATTAACATTATAATTCATAACTAAACCTATTTCATTAAAAAAACAAGAACCGATAACCACAAATCATTCACAAGCACTATGCTGCTTAGGAGCCACAGCTACAACTATGTCCTCGCTATCGCTACTGTGCTACCACTAACCTTAACTGGTAGCTTTTTCTGCTTCCTAGTTTCTTCTCTTATTTATTTCTTCATTTACAAATTTTGTTTTCTTCAATGTTCTCCATATTTTATTGTGTTTAGGAGTATTTCATTTTAAAGTTATTTAAAAAGTGTGAGAACTTCTGCAAAGAGTTCAATGGGACGTCTGGGAAATTATAGAAGCAAAGTGTCAAGCCCAAATTTTCAATAGTAGCAATACACATCTTTATTTACATTAGATATTTGGTTCTTATTTGAAATGTTATCTCTATTTTAAATTTAAGTCTTTGTTTTAGGCTTTTTTATCTTTTTGCCCCTAAGGGTTGTTTTAGTATAAATAGGGGCGCTTTGTATTGTTTCAAAAAGAGAATGCATAATAAAAATAATGTCCAGATTTTATGTCCAAAACAGTGAGCTTTCGGCCCAGACAGCAAGAAGTAGCAACGGTGGAAATACCCATGTGCTGCTAGCCAGCGGGTCCAGGTAAGGGAGATTGCAGAAGAGGTGACCAGCGGGTTAGGTGGAGCCGGTGGGTGCTGGAGAAGGTGCAGGAATTCAAGATCTCTTCCTTCTTGGTATGTTTTTCTCAACAATTAGTATCAGAGATTTGTCAAAAAAGAACAAGGGGAAGGAGAAAAGTCTTTCTTGAACTCAAGAAGTCGAGTTTCTGGGCAGTTTTTGGGTAAACAGCAGGAGAAGTTTCCTAGGCTGTTTTTTCCCTGGACAGGAGTGGAAACTTTCTTGGTTGCTTTTCCCTTGACAGCAAGTGGAAGAAAGGTTTTTCTGAGCTGTTTTTTTCTCTGGACAGCAGGTGGAGGAAAGAAGGGTGACCGGCAGTGGAAGCTTTCTTGGCTGTTTTTCTGGACAGCAGAAGAAGGTGGACCGCAGTGGAGCAATTTTTCTTTTGGCTGTTTTGTGTACAGCAGCTGATCTGAATTGCCGGAAGCAACATTCTTGAAGGAAGATGTCCATGACGCAACTTAAATTTGAGAAATTCACAGGTCTCACTGATTTTAGCCTATGGAAATTGAAGATGAAGGCTCTTCTAGTTCATTAAGGTCTTGATGCAACCCTATCGGAGAAAGGGATCTTGAGGATAGAAGAAAAACTGCACAGGGATGTGCTTAATAAGGCACATAGTGCAATCCTTTTGTGCCTATTAGATGAAGTTCTAAGAGAGGTTGTAGATGAAGGAACATCAATAGAGATTTGGAAAAAATTGGGATCTCTATATCTCAAAAGCTCTCTGGTCAATAGGCTTTATCTCAAGAAGAAGTTGTACACCTTGGAAATGGATGATTCCAAGCCGTTGAAGATAGCACATCTAAAGATGATAGACATGTCAAGATAATCATTGTAGTAAAAATAAGGATTGGAGAAGAAACAGAATCTTTGATCCATTTTTTGTGAACATTGAGGAGAATAAAATAATTTTCCCTTTATGTGTCGCTGTTGTTTATGATCATACGGAATAAAAAGTATTATTCCTAAAATGATCTTTGTACAAGAATATCCCTTTATGACAGTTGAACATAGATGACTTAATATTTTGATGAAATCAAGGAACCCCAACAACCGCAAGATAGTTACTATTAAAGAAGAATACGTGTTGGTTATATAGTTGAAAAAGAAAAACTTAAAAAAAAAGCTCTAAATTTAGTGAATAGAGTTTCACAAATAAGTGACATATAGACTTCAAGCCAAGCAAATGATTATGAGTTTGACCATATATTAAATGAGTTCAGATTGTAAATTTCAATCTAGGATCATTAGTTTTAATTATTATATCCTAATCTATATCTTTCATATTGTTTACAATAAATCTAACATACCAAAAAACATGTTAAACCTAGGTATCTCAATATCACATATTCACATCCACTAAAATTGTAAATCATATGCTTAATGTACCTCTAAAAAGTGTATTTCTGTTCTTTAATAATCTATTCCACTCATTAGTCCATAAAAAACCTTATTATCAATATAAAATCAATTTATGAATTCTCTTCAAACTTCTACGTCAATTTTATTAATGACCCAGCTATCTTATCTTACATCAATTTTGGTTGAACTAAAGAATTTCAATTTTCCTACCTCAAAAGTCTATCTCAAAAGATTACCAAATTAGCACAATTTAAATCCCACCAAAATAACCTCAGGCAATAATTTATTTTGATTGTTTCAGTATATCTTTACAATGCACATTCATAATAACTATTTTAAGCTATGTGATCAAAGTGTCTGCTGCAATTAACTGACAATCTTCAGAAGAACTTAAATTCTTTATCATACATGAAATTAGTTTTCAAGTCATATTGCAATCTCTTTTTTTAGTGCCCCAATTCGTTTAAGCAAGAGCCTAGGCTCAAACTTCAGGCAACTATATCATCCAGATAGCACCTAGTGATTTTGACAACTCTGATGAGTGACTACTTATAAAATTATCATGTAACATGATTACAAGCTTATGCATATAAGCAAAAATAGTATAATGTATTTAACGATTATAAGCAACTGTTCTTTATAATACGAAACAAAGTAATTCCTAGAATACCTTCCTCAAGGTAGAAAAGGTCAATGAAAAAGCATAGCATGGTTGCAAATATAAGGGAAACAATACAACTTATTTGAGGCCTGCATACATATGTACAGATAAATAAGCCGAAACAGAAAACTTAGCAGCTGATTACGAAGCAACAGAGAATAGTGCAGGGTTAGGAACATGAGCATACTTGTTTATAATTGTAGCAAATAGTGACAAGACTTCGGATTCCCTCGCATCAGGTACATTTCTTGCATAATCACCAAGAACAGGATCCATCATTGGAGGTACAAACTGCTTTCCAATTTGAGGTTGATCTTCAGCTTTGTCAACAAATGTTTCAATCAACTTAAGTGTTTCCCGTTTAACTGATCTGTTTAAAATAATAAATAAAAACCAATGGCTTAAACTTATAAAAAGAGAACTGAAAAGTATGAAAGACACAAGTGGCAATGGCTCATTAGTGGTTGAGTCTTTTTTGCAAACTAACCGAAGAAGTTTCACAAAAGATGTTCTCGAAGCAAATGGCCCCCCTTCTGCTATAGAGTTAGATATTAGCTCACTGTACATTCTGTTGGAAGAAGATGAATGGTTAAAAAAACATTAACAAAAGCAAATTATAAAAGTAATTTCATCTCTCTTCACTGCATGAAACCCGCTGAAAAGAACCCCTAAAAGAGATTTGATGCTATACCTATATACTGTTAGCATGTCCAAGAATATCAATGTTATTTGTGGCAAGAAAAATGGTCCCAGCGAACTAGCAACACTTGTGTTTGTCTGCCAGATAAATTAAATTAAGTTAATCAAAAAGGACACACAATGTCAACAAGTACTATAAAGATGAAGCTAACATTAAATGTTTATGCCCGTATACCCAAGTCAATTGTAACTAATATATTTTAGATAGAGCCGTATTCTCAACCAAATAGTAAGAATTAAACATTCATCTGCATGAATAAGCAAACTAAATATAGTTTAGTGTGCATGAAACTGATGCAGAGCTGTCTAGCAGCTGAAAGAAATGTTGTTGGTTTAAAATATCAAGTCTGTTAGCTCTCATCCATAGGCTTCAACTTTTGACTTGAAATAAGTTTGGTCACTAATATATTTAGTCCAACTTCAATCCATTTGTGGTTTCATAATCCCAAACAACTGGTATTGCAACCTTGGTTCGGTTGGGGATGAGTGGTTCATGTGATTTATGGCTCTCATGAATCTTAGTTACCTTTCCAACATAGCTAGAAAAGGTTCAGGAGAGGTTGACTCCCACACTGCTTTCAATGCATTGAGTTGGCTCTTAATGCATGATACTTGATGGTGTTGAGAAGTTTCAAATTCAAGTGAGAATGATGGTTGATGCGATGAGCACTTACACGAGAGATAGACTGTTCAAGGCATGTCATACTTAAAAAAAGTACAAAAGCATTCTTATTATTTCATGTTTGAATCACTCAATGGCCAGAAAATTAATTTCTTTCTTTTTATGTTCGCATTCTCGACATTCAAAGGGTATCAATAGTTGTAGGCTCTACTAAAAAAATGCTCGGGCAGGAGTCTAACTTGAAATTTGGTGGATAGCAGAAATTTGAAAAACAAAGAGTTATTTGGGGAGTATTGTATTGTAAATATACTTCATTACACTAGGTATGTCTCACCCACTGTACCCCACATTCTTAGTAGGCCATTTTCTCTTGAGAAACAAACATAAGTTGCATTATCCTGGCATAACATAAGATGAAGAACAGATAAACAATAAACTACATAGAAGATACAGCAATCTTCATCTAAATCAAAATTGGCATGATCACACGTGCGTGCCATCTATTTGAGCTTCAAAGTTAATCTTGAGATGATACTTGTCAGTAGCACAAAACATCATACACTCTGGCTCAAAAATAGCAAGGCACGCCCTAAGAATGACTGTTGTTGCAAGGTATAAAAAATAATTTAAAATAATGAGTGTTACTTGTGTTTTAAGTTCACTATAGCGCATGATGCAAGTAACTTGCACTATTTTACTTATTTCATGATAAATGATGACGATGAAACTATTTTTGTTGAAGGAGATGAAGGTAATCAAGAAAGCTAATATGAGGGAGTAATGATGAGGAAATTAAACTCTTTTGATTTATGATGATGATGATTCATAAGATGACTAGATTAATCTCACAACTAAATATTTGAATATCGCATGTTAACTTATATTTACTGCTAAGGTTAAATATGATTGAAAGAGAACGCAATTTGAGGAAACTTTTTGCAAGCATATTATTAATAGTGAAAATTGTATAAACATTGTCTCAAAATTTGTCTTTAGACTGCATAAATTTGAAACCTGAAACATAGCTACAACCATATAAAATAGCATAAGTAGATAAAACTGCTTGGTGCCTTAAATATATATATATTTAGTTCCTATTCAATCAGCTACCTATTTTGATAGAATATGGAAAGCTAAGTTGTTCATGGCCATTTATTATGTAATTCGGGACAGACATTGGCTTTATAATTTAAATGCTATTCATTTTAAGAAATCTAATAAATATGCTTTTCATACTAATGAGAGGAGTAATTTTTGAAAACTAGAAAACCTAAGAATATGTATGATATTTAGAAAAATTAAGCGCTCCCAACGAAGGGAAAACATCCTTACATATTTTGAGTACATATGCAATTGAGAAAAAGAGTAAGTGATAAATGCCTTAGTAGCTATGTAGTTGAATCATGTAGAGTTCAAGATCATGGTTTTGTTTGTTTGTGTTAATCAAATGTTGGATGATTTTCAAGATATTTATGCTGATGAACTTTTTAATTTATTACCAACATTGAGAAATAAATAAGATTGTGATGTAGTGCATGGATCATCATAACGTAATTTTTCATATTATAAGAAGAATCCAATAAAACAAGAGCAACTACAGAGACAAGTTAATAAATTACTAAAAAAATTATCAAGTAAATTACAAGTCCTTGCGCTGTAGTTGCTTTACTTTGATTTTAGAAGATGGAAGCTTTCATCTATGCGTGGAGAGCAGAGAAATTAACAAAATATCAATTAAATATGTGTTTTCTAAACCTCATTTGGATAATATGTTGGGTATGATAAATGGTGACATGACTTTTTTTTTTCGAGATTGATATGCACAATTATCCAGTCAAAATGATTGAAGATAAGAGAAAAATATTTTAAAGAATAAAAATGTATTGCCTTTTAGATTATATTTCAAGGCATATAATTGAATAACAATTATTTCTTCCAATATTGAATATTGTGAGTGCTAGTAAAATGTGATTGCTTCAAGTGATAGAAATGCGACTACATAATTCCGAAGGAATTTCATACAACTGAGAATCCATTACAATTATTTGCTAGTTTTGCATGTTTCAAATTTCACGTGATTTGTTTAGATTTATTAGATCATCACAACATCATTTGAGTTCTAATACTCGTATTTATTATTTAAAATAAAGAAAGTTTTAACTTATTTAGCGGACTACTAATGTATTAATACTTCTATTTCATTGCATGAGCCAGATTCATTACATCACAATAGTTGCATTAAGAAACCTAAACCCTAAACAATCATGCATCATGACTGCTTTGCCAACATAGTTTACTTTCAATCTAATTGTCTTTCATTAATTTTCATGCAAGACAACAAAATAATAAAATATTCTACTTGCCTTTTAAGGTATGATTTATCTTAATGTAGGTTTATTAAAAAGATATTCATGTTTTTCTAATATTTGCATTAATTTTAAAATAATATGTGCCATGCTATGCATGGCTCAAAAGGACATTGTTTCATGATGTGTTATTCGCTATCATCATTTATGCGTGGGTAGACACCTAGAAGCTCTCATTCCCTAGCATTTAAGGGATCTCCTCTTGCTTTATGTTATGCTAACGTCATTGTTTTTGTGAATAAAAGTTCCATTCAAGAACTCCCTTTATGTTATGTTAATGTCATTGTTTTTGTGAATAAAAGTTCCATTCAAGAAAGCACAGTCCCTGATCTCCAATTGTGAAGATTGAATGAACTGATTCATGATTTCTTCTATTGTAGTGTTAGTTTTATACCTTTCAATCTCCAAATTTCATGATTGTTAATACGTGCATCTAAAGCAGATTTAGAGTTGGATTTGCATTAAGTTTACTAAATTAATGCTTACATGTTATATCAAGTTTATTTTAATTATCATATCAAAACCAAAGAAATATATTTCAACTATCCTTCATGTGTAATTGAACTGCTGCATTTTTGCATGCCAGTGGACTCAATAGTACCTTAAATCAGAGCCAAGGTTAATATGTAATTTTTTCAATACTTGAAGGAATGACAGTTCTAAAATAGTATAAGCATTTTTCCGTCAAGGGCAGCAAAAGTTCAGCTGTACTGAATTGCTTAAGTGCATGGCAGCTTTTCAGCATGAAAATGGATAAACTTCATAAAGTTAATGTCAAGCACCTTAATCAGATTACGAATATAACAACTCATGGTCTAGAATTAAGTGATTGAAATAACATGCAAATGATAAAAATTTATGGCAAGCTTTTCCTTGCCGACCCAGATCTATAACCATGTAAAAAATAACGACTGCAGAAAGAAAAGCGAATTAGCAGCAATTATTCAGCTTCTTAGTAGGGAGAAACTACAAACCACTTTATTAATCAGTTAAACAATTGTAAACAGTAGAAAGTAATACTTCCACATGTTAAGGAGAAAGAAAACTTGTAATCACCAAATCAAATAATCAAAAGGATAAATTAAAATGAAGAAAAGTTCCTATTGTGATCCAAAAAATAATCACTAACGAATTAGGGCCAAATCAAGTTAAGCGAAGTGCATACTAAATAGCAAAAATTGCCAAATCTGCAGAGCAAACTTACCCACACGCCCTACTATATCAAGAACAAACAAACTAAAGAAACTTGGTAATGGCCAGGAAAAACAATTACTCAGTCACAGGTTGCAAACCTGAAGTATATTAAGAACTGTCCTTATTACATCTTGATCTTTTAATATATCAACACTCCTACTAGCCTGACCAATAATTTCAGCCCATCTCTGTATCAAAGTACACACAGACATCAAGAAAAAGTAGTTAGAATTCAAGAAAAATATTAAAAAAAGGAAATTTGGGTAGGAAATGGTTGCAGTGAGTTGGAACGTTTGCCAACCTGATTAGGAAGATCCATTAACCGCTTCAGGTATTCATCTCTTCTAGCAGGATCGGACTCTGCTTGAATCATATGCCCAACCTGAGAGCAGAAAGAGACATAAGCAATGAAGTTTAAAAAGTTGCTAAATGAGCAAATATCATAAAAGCATTGGGCACAAAATAAGGAAAATCCAACATACAGCTTCATAAAATGTATGAATCTGATGAGGCTCAAGATCTGCAATGGTGGATGCAAGGCTTGAAAGAAGTTCCGATAGAAATGGCTCATTCTCGCCTACCTGAGATTTACCAAGAATAGACATTAATAACAAGCAATTCCAAAAGTCACATACTATACCAAACCAGATCAAGATATGGCTACTTAATAAACCAATTAAAAAAATATTAAATATCAGGAAGAAAAAGAAATTAGATTTGGTAAGGGAAAAGAAAAAAAAAACAATTTAAAAGAAAAAAAAACAATTTCGAGGATACACAGAAAAAAAATGAAAAACAAAGCTGTCAAGCAAGGTTAGATCACTGACAAATAATTTCAGATGAGTTTGAATCCATGAAATGTTACACCTAAAATAAACACAAACTCCATTGTGTGTAGGACGTTATAAACTATGGTTAGCTATTACGGATCTACAGTGAGACACCAAAAATAATTAAAATTATCTTAATTTCGACAACTATTCGATACTTCAGATAAAAAACCGAACAGAACCTCAATGCAAATGACAATGTTTGACTCGGTAATGATTTGATTGCATGCCAGCACAAGCTCAAAAAAGCCTCGTCATATTTCTTCGTTTTGTGCTTCCACAATGTAATGACACGATGTTCTAATACCCTTCTTATATACTAATCTCTGATGTCTTCCAATTTTATTAAGCTCAATTTCCAATTATCCTTAGAAGTTAAATGAGGCAAGCTTGAGCTACAACACTCAGTGATTTCAATTTTGAATCAAAGGAATGACAATTTGGGCCTGAGCTGGGCTTTCACTTGATTGAGTTCAAATAAATGACAGCACTAAAAGCATTTCTTTCTTTCTTTTTTTCTTTTCTTTTCCTTTTGAAACACAAATGTATTCAACATTTTTCAGTGTTGCACCCTGTAAATTCATCAACAGGAAAAAAAAAATTGCAATATTTTTTTATCAACAAAACAACTGTAGTCTTCAAATTTTAATTCAAGCATCCTCCTGAAAAGCATGTCAAGATGAATAGAGCATCAAGTTTACAAGTAACTTGAGACAAAAATTAACGCAAATTTTTCAGAATATCTTGCCAAAAAAACTTTTTATAGAACTTGTTTTTTTATTGTAAATGTGATGGTACCATCAAAGAAGTATAAAAAACGATAACTTATGAACAAGGCCACAATCTTATATGGCAATAGATTCAGAAATAAGATTAGACAACAAAATACAGAGTAGACAATAATATACCTGGGTAATTATAAATTTCCGCTTACATTTCTGAACAATTTTAAGAAAAGTATCACATGCCATATCCTGAAAGTAAAAAAAAATGACAGAATATAAATTCAAAATCATATAACTATTTTCTTAAACTAAATCATAGATATAACATCAGGTATAATTTCCAGTAATAGTCGACAAAAAAAAAGGTTCCAAGAAGACATCTCCATGCACCAAAAATATCATAATTCAACAAGAATTATGAGAAAACACATCATGATCCATATAAAAGGAAGCACCTAACAGACAAAATAATATCGAGCATATGAGCAAACAACCCAGCACCATATAAGATAGTAATTTAGAAGGTATAACAACAGCAGTGAGAAAAATTAATTACATAACAGCTTTAAGAAGACTGTAAAAGCTCTCAAATGTTACCCAACTATTTATGTACAACATCATGAATCATTAATATCTGGTGCGGACATACAACCGCCCATGCCTGTCCGAGGAGCTGAAGATCGACGACCGAAATCACTTTGTTTTATTTTAGTTTATTAAGTGTATTTTGATTTAATTGTGCAATTTCCCCTCTTGTCTTATGCCAAGGGGAAAATGTGTCTTTTAATTTCTTTTGAGGCCTATATATAGAGACCCCTTCTCATGTATTAGATATGATGGAATTATAATAAAAAAATTTTGTGTTTTGCACTTGTGTTCTTTGAGAAGAACGTTAATGAAATCCCTATGGGAGGGAGTCGGAGTTTCCACCAGCCGCAGGATGGGTCCAAGCTCGTGGCATGAAGTCCCTTGGAGAAGGGTAATGTAGTACCCGTCAGCCGCAGGATGTGTCCGGGCTCTTGGTTGTATCTTTTATATTTTGTTTCTTTGTTTTTGCTCCTTATTGCTCATAGTCGTCATCTTCATCCTCTTCCTACTTCCACCAAACCGGACTTAGCTCCACCACCTCTCACAGCCAAGCCACAAGCCGCCAGCCATCCCCTTGGTTTCCTCCCCTCTCCACTTGTCATCAAGTCTTTCCTAAATTAGTTTTCATATTTTAGGTAATTATCTTAATGATCATATTCAAATTTATTTAAATTTGAATAGTTGCCTAATTTCTAAACCTATTTTAGGAAACTTACTAATTGATGAAATCTTTTCATGCCAAATTTAGTTTATTAATTTAAGTTGGCATTGAATGCCTCATTAATTCATCCCCTCTCTTTCCCTCACTACGCCTCATGCTCAATTTAGAATTGGATAAATTTTGGACATAATTTTGAATTCTAAATACTTAATTTGAAATTCAAAATGTTTCCTAATTTACCAAATCTATTTTAGGAATGCTCTTAAATTAAATCTATTTCAAATTCAAATTCAAATTGGATTTATTTAGTCACTTTCCTAATTCCTAAAGGCCTTAATTAAATAATCCAAATCATCTCCCCTATCTCCTCCATCATCTTTAAACCGCCGGCCCTTTAATAAATCCCCTGGATTTATTTCCTAATCCTCTATTCCCACTTGGAAAGAATTTAAAACCCATCCTCATGACCTGGCAGAAATTCCCCTTGATGCATTCACCTCATTAAATCTTTCCAAACCCATTGTTCTAAATTGGAGATCACGTCAGGCCTTCATCCCCTTGCTCGCCGAAACTTCCCCATACATGTACTCTCGTTCCCTACCACAAATCTCTTCCCAATCTCCATCTAACGGGGAGTTTTCTACCTTCCTAGGCTGCAGCCAGAGAATTTCAGCAACTATTGTCTTTCCAGTGATGTGAAGCTTCAAAGCTACTGTTTTACAAGACCAACCTGCTGTCCATCTATTCCTTTCAGCCCAAACTGCTATACCCTCGATGAAGAAGACTTCCTTTGCTATTTGGCACTTTCCCAGACTCAAAACAACAAAGTCTCCCATAAACCCCATACCGCTTTACATCAATATCGCTTCCAAGTTAAGCACTGTGATTAAAGTTAACCATGGCTTAAAAAAATTAATCAACAGCTTTACGCCTATGTACAAAATTAATTATTTCTAGCTCATAAGTTAATAGGTAGATAAGAGCTGAAGGACAGATGCTTAATGATCGCAACAAATGGATTCAAGTACAAAAAAGATTCTCAAATCCATGATATACAAAAGAGATGTCATGGTTTGTTCATGGCCAATAACAATACTAACTCCAAGATTTATAAGGCCATCAACAATCAGACTTACTTAAAAAGCCTATATCATCTTAAGGAATGAGTAAAAAAGTAATGTTTTTTCATCTAGAGCAGTGATGAACAAATGAATGTTTGATTTATAAAAGAAATTAATTCAAGCACACAGGTTGTTATCAAACCCAGGATATACAAAGGAGACTGGTTTCTTTATGGTCAATCTCGTAAGAAATCTAAGAAAGTAATATGTGATGCAAATATTTTTGCTTTTAATGATTTATATAATAGTTTAGATACAAAGAATGACGAAAGATATATGTATAAGTTAGCCAAACAAAGAGATATAAGTAGTAAGGATTTAATTCAAGTGAACTGCA
Source organism: Dendrobium catenatum (assembly GCF_001605985.2). NCBI lineage: Eukaryota > Viridiplantae > Streptophyta > Magnoliopsida > Asparagales > Orchidaceae > Dendrobium > Dendrobium catenatum. The sequence continues at coordinate 420,567 of NW_021361827.1, read as the reverse complement.
TTAAGGATGAAGATCAAAAATGCTATTATTAGAAGACAATATTCAACAAAGGTGGATGAGATATTTTGCTAAGCTTTTAAATAAAGATTATGAGAGTACGATTGAATTTAGTGACCTTAGCACCTTAAATGAAAATAAAGAATTTTGTTTTTATAAGCGTAAAAGTAAAACCGAAATTAGAGATGTTTTAAAGAAAAGGAAGTGTTAAAAAGCTGTTGAACCTGATGATATTCCAACAGATATGTAGAAATGCTTAGGGGATGAAGGAATTTCTTGGCTTACTGAATTTTTTAATATTATTTTGAAAATTAAAAAGATGCAAGATGAGTGGAAAATATGTGTTGATTCCTATTTTTAAGAATAAGGGTGATGCACAAGGTTGTGTGAATTGTAGATGAATTAAGTTGATGTGCCATACTTTAAAATTATGGGAGAGAGTTGAGGAGCATAGGTTACAACGTGATACTAATGTTTATCAAAATCAATTTGAATTCATGTCAGGTAGGTCTAAAGATGAAAGTTATATATTTATTGAGAGGTTTGATGGAAAAGTATAAAGATAATAATGAGGATCTACATCTGATATTTATTGATTTAGAGAAAGCATATGATAAAGTTTCAAGAGAAGTACTATGGAGAGTTCTAGAAAAGAAGGGGATTAATAATATTTATATTCAAGTCATTAAGGATATATATGCAGGAGTTGTTTTGTGTTCAAACACAAGGTGGTTTGATAAGTATTTTTCAATTTCAGCTGGATTACATCAAGGATCAACCTTAAGTTCATATTTTTTTTGCTTTAGTCATGGATGTTCTCACTAGACATTTGCAAGAGGTTGTACCATAGTGTATGCTTTTTGCTGATGATATTCTTCTTGTTGATAAGGCTAGAGAGGCTAGAATTATGGAGGTCAACCTTAGAGTCGAAAGTTTTTTGTTTGAGTAAATCTAAAACCGAATATATGGAGTGTAATTTTAGTAGTAATAGATCTAGTAGGGGATTATAACTTAGGGTGATCAAGTCATTAATAAGAATACATGTTTTATAAATCTTGGGTCTATTGTTCAGAGTAATAGGTGAAATAGGTGGAGATATTATTAATAGAATTCTAGTTGGATGGTTGAAGGGGAGGAATGCACTGGGCTTATTGTGTGATAGAAAAGAGCCCCTCAAACTTAGAGGAAAAAGCTATTATAAGATAGTGGTGAGACCTGCAATTTTTTATAATGCAAAATATTGCCCATTAAAAGAAAAGCATAATATTAAGTTAAGTGTTGCAGAGATGAGGATGCTCAGGTGGATGAGTGGCTTTACTCTTAAACATAGGATACGAAACGAGCATATACGTGAAAAGGTTGGAGCAGCTCAAGTTGAAGATAAAATAAGAGAGAGTTTCCTTATATGGTAAGGTCACATAAAACGTCAACCTTCTGACGCCCAAGTTAGGAGAGTAGAAATATTATATTTGGCTTATGTTAAGAAAAGTTGAGATAGACCTAAAAAGGCTTGGTTAGAAAATATTAGAAATAACCTTTCTTTATTAGATTTAAATGAGAATTTGACACTTAATAGGGCACGATGGAGAAAAAGAATCCATGTAGTCAACCCCACGGAGTGGAAGGCTTGTTGTTGTTGATACATCTTGTTCCAAAATGACAACAGCTGCATGAATTCTTCTAATTACAATTGTAATTGTAATGTTTTCTTTGATGCAAAAACTAGTAAGTACAAAACAAACCATTCAAATTTCACTTGGATAAATATGTATTGGGATTTTCGATCATTGAAAGACTATGGGCTCCAAAAATTCGTGTCCCGGTCCCTCCGCGCCTCCTTTCTCTTTTTCAGGTTGTCGAGCAGAGTTTTAACAAATATGTTTTGAGGCAAATTTTCAGAAGACATACTGGGTTTTGAATAAGACATTACCCAAATATTTCACCCTCATTTTTTGAGGACTTTATTATCTGAGTTCAGGTTTCCTATAGACGCAAGCCCCAATAGTTAATTACCCCTCTTGATAACGAGAGAGATCTTTAGATTAATAAGGCTAGTCACCAAACAGATACATAGTATCCGGTGCTCTGTTTAAAATTGCGCAATTAGAGGCGCGCCTTTGCGCAATTCCTCCCAAAAACGCCTCATAACCTACGCAATTCTGTGTCTTTAAGAGGCGTACGCCTCACTGGGACTGAGGCGCGCCTCAGAGGTGCAATTGCGCAATTCCTGGTGAGGCGTACGCCTCTCTGGAATAGGGCCCACTCACTTAAAATGAGCCATTTTCTCTCCTTTTACCCGATAGCCTTCAGCAAAGAGCAAACCCGACATTTCTCCCTCCCGCACGCTCCAGGTCACGCCTCAGAGATCCCGCACGCCGTCGGCCTCCTTCCCGCCGGCGCCGCCTCTCTCCGGCAAAGTGGAAACTTCCGGCCGCCCTCTAGGAGTACTCCACATTGGATTTTAGGTATTTTTATTAAGTTTAGGGATATATTTTTCAAGTTTAAGAAAAACTAGGGTTTAGGTTTTTTTATTTTTTTTTAGTGTATTTGGTTTTTTGCTTTAGGAGACATGGTTAGAGGTAAAGAAAAGACGAATACGTCATTGCGGAGGGACCCTTCTTGGAAGTATAGTGTACAAGTTGACATTGGCGGCGGAGAGAAGAGTTATGTTTATTTGAGGACCCATTAGTGTGATGATGTGTCGTCTGATAATGAGTGGTTCATAGATGATGAGACAGATCTGTCATTATCAAACTTACAGTTAGAAGATCTAAGTGTGGATGTCTTGAGGGGGGAAGCAGATCAAGTTGGCACATCCACTAGTACTACACCACACACATCCACTAACTCTGCAACACAACAATCAAGTAAAGGTATTCCACAACTTCTTATATGCTATTACATTACATTTATGTCAAGTGAGCAATGAACATGAATACATGATAATGATCTTTTCTCTTAATGAACAGGGAAGAGAAAAGTGAGTCATGTTGAAGATGAAGATGACATGGCATTCATAGATACAATTGGAGAAGAAGATTCACTTGAAGACCCATTTAGTGATGGGATATGATTTCATTTTATATGTTTTTTGTATTTTGGGAGTTTTGTTAAACTAGTATTTTGTGATTTTGTACTTTGGGACATGATTTTATTGCATCTACTTTCTTATTTTCCACTATTTTCATATATCATTTAGATGTTTTTATTGTAAGGTACAACATTGCTATTATTTTCCTGCTAAAATCCTTAATTTTTCATTTACGCAATTCTGTGTCCGTGAGGCTTACGCCTCAGACCGCCTCGAGGCTTACGCCTCGCCTCACGGACGAAAACCGCCTCGAGGCTTAATTACGCAATTTTAAACCTTGATCCGGTGTATAGTAGTAGCATGATTAGGTTTTTGAAAATTTAACATTTAAAATTAGAAATTCGCCACCTTATACTTAAAGTGGATGGTGGGGGGATGATTATAGACCTGATCAAGATCCTATGGTTTCGTCGTCTCAGTTCATCATGATCCTTAGTCTACTTGGTAAGAAGAGGTAGTCGACCCAACCTGACAAAAGGATCGTTGTCGGCAGTCATGGTTTGTTTCGTCCAAGGGTACTAGTAGACCTAGGGTGAATATTTGTCTAAGGAGATAAATTTGAATCCACCTTAGCTAACAGAGGACTTTGTGCCCTATCGGTCATATCAAATTGATTCATTGCTCAATGATTTCATATCATTGGAGAACATACGGGCTCTAACCATGGACGTAATTTAATGGTACAAGATCTGATAACCCATATGGATCATGGGTCCCTGAGACCCTGGATCTCTTCACTTCTACACCAAATCATACCCTCGGTCTACTGGCACACCTTAGGTCAGACAGTCCAGAGTAGTTGTGCTGGGAGACATTACACTATGAGGTTGAGTTCCACATTAGGCGGTTGATGTCTCTCTCCATTGTATGGACCAGAGTGTCGTTGTCTGAGCTATAAGAGAGAGTTAGCAAACGTCGAGCGACGGTCAATATTGCACATGACCAATTTGACAGGAGCATTGAGACTTTGAGGAGACACCCATGCTGTAGACTTTGAGGAGACACCCATGACCAGCGAGATAGAGGGGCCGTCATCTCTGGTGAATGACCTCTGGAAGTGCATCAAGGGAGTGCTGTCTCGAAAGAATGCCTTGTAGGAGGAGTGATTGATAGGATCACCTCACCAGGAGAGAGCAGCAACGCCATCAGATGTTGCATTAAGCAATGTAAGATGCTAAGGCGTACTGACTCAAGCAGTAGAGGAGCATAATACTGTTGAGGCTGAGTACAAAACTTTAACTGAGATCGTCGCACAACGGAGGGATATATAGACTCGACTCCTCTGACATGTCTTACCCTCTCTTCTTTCTTATGAGATGTACTTAGTTATTTCACCTCTTAGTTGAACTTTGCCCGGAGTGTGTTGTATGATCATACATTTATTTTATAGAGGATTTTCTTTCACTTTTCTCTCCCTTGTCTGTATTTTAGTGATGTTGGTAAGTTTGCATGAGATTTTAAATATTTATTTGGGGATCTCGGCACGCAGCGTAATATCGACCCAAATAATATTTAAAATGTCCCTTGCCTTTGGAGAAAGTTGTGAATGTTGTTCAGAGTTTTCCCGAGCTTTGCAAGTTCACCAATTAGCAGGACTTCGCCGCCTCAAGCCTTCTATAGTTGCCTTCAGCTCAGGTGCGCCCTCTTCTTATGTTCTATATATGTGCCATTATGTTTTATAGGATGTTTATATTTTACATTGTTAATTCATCAACATATAATTCTTCAACGCCATACTATGCACCAAGCTGCTATGGCTCAAGAGGACCCATACACTATAATGCTCTATTCACTGCAGATAAATATGATAACCTTTAAATTCCATTATGATTAAGCAAAAGTTTAAAAATAGATTAAAAATTGGGATGAAAAATATCACCTGAACTCCCGGATGAGTCTCATGCATGAATTCAAACAATTTGTTCACAACTGTTTTCAGAAACTTCCAATGTGCCCTTAAAAATCTTGGATATTGCCCAACAACATACCTGGTAATTATCAATATATCAGTGAGTAGGGCGAAAGAAAAATCAGAAAGAAAATCAGAAACAATTAAAATAAGTAAAGATTCACACATGATATTGCTAGCAATAACTGCTTTGTTATCTTTTCCCTTGGTAATTTCGCACAAACTCAGTAAGTCCCTGATGACCATCACGAGAAATCTATTTTCCTGTCAAGCATGATTGCTATCAATGAGATGATAATAGCAAATTGTACTATGAATGACTCAAAGCAAAATGAGAAATAAAATTTTGCATACATGGCCATTTGAATGCCCTTTATCAAATTATAAATGGGTATGGAAATGAAAATAATAGAAGTATCCATGTTTATAAGAAAATAATGAAAACAAAAACAATAGGTGACAAAAGAAAGATATCTAGTAAAGAAAAATATGGGTTATGGATTCTCAAGCACAAAAATTACTGCAGATGTACTTCTACAAGTGGAACACATAAAAGCTACAAGTTGGGCCAAAAAAATTCCAAATAAAATCCAAATATTAACATAAATAAAAAAATAGAAGGTTCACATTCAACCTTTACCCTAGCAACATAAGAATTTTCTCTGCTTGACCCAATATGTTTAAAGAAAAAAGCCAGTTGTCAAAATGTAATATCCCTACATACCGATGATTGCCCAAGATATGTTCCATTAGCATTCATTAGTGATGCTGGACCATTTATTATACAGATCCAATTGTGTCATCAAATAAAAATCGAACAGGGATGGCATAAGCTGTTGCTTTAGATACGAGTAAAAATGCTTTTCTTGTTTCGTACACACACAAAAGAAAAACAAACTGGCTGGTTTTGACTTTTAGACAACTTTCTTCACCAACCATTCCAATTAGAAACGTAATGACAACACTCCACAGACCATCCACATCTTCTAGTTTAATCCAAATTGTTTTGGGTGTGTGCATAATAAATAATTCTCAATCATTCATGTTGACTATTGTAGATGATATTAATTCAAATCAAAAGCCTTCTTCACAACATAAACAAATATTAGATTTGGTCCACCCCATCCTTTCTAATATTTTTCACACTATTTCTATCTCTCAACCTTAATGGCACAAATTATGTACTCCTATAATATTATAACGAAGAAGCAGTACTACAACAATCTTTATACTTATTTCACACACTAGACTTCCTAGGTCATATTTTAATATTCTCATGCAGAATAAATTTGTTGGTCATAAATTTAGAAACCTTCTTCACCATCCATTACAATTAAGAAAGTACAAGCATCACTAAATTAGAACATTCACGTCATCTAGCTTCAACCAAATCATTTGGGTGTGCAATCTATGAATCCTTCTCATTCATTCATACTTCTTGATTATTGCATATGATGTTTATTGAAAGTCATCCAAAACTTTCCACAATACTAGCGTTCATCCACATCTTTCCTTCTCAATATTTTCACACAATTCTGCCCTCAAACTCATTGGCACAAATTTTGCACAGTGATATAAATGTCGATCCTATATATGTCTATAATCATAATATTAGAATAAAGAGGAAGGGCATCTCCAACATTCTTTATATTCATTCCAGAAAGCATCCATCCTAGTTCATCACACTCAACTTAGCCGCTTGCATTTTTTAAACAAATGTTTCATATAACATAATCAATACTGTTGGGATTCCATAATATTCTACTCACCTCCAAAATATTCTCTTATTAGATGGCACACACATGAACTCTCTTTTAACCACACAACTTTAGCTCTCCACTCTTTATGTAATAAATCATAGTAATTAAATCTACCTATGACAAGTATAACTAGCAGTATTGATTGAACAATGTTATTTTTATTACCATTAAATTTGCATAAAAAATTATTAGTTTTTGTTAAGCTAATTATAATCCATAATCTTCTAATTTTTTGCCTAATTTATTTGATTTTTTTAATTTCAAAAAAATGACTCATTGAATAAGACCACGTTCGATAAAAAAAATATAACATGAGATAACATTTGAATAATTGTTTTAAATGCATCCACGACTAATACAAAAGGACATGAATATGCCAATATGTCATTGAACCCTAATGCAAATCTCCTATAGGAGAAAAATTCCGATAACAAGAGAGTAGGACCAAATCTTGAAAATTGTTTCATCATAGGAAACCTTGATGCTTTTATGTTTCTTAAAAAACTTTTCAGATTAATACCTGCAGAATAAATTCTCATAATAGTTGATCATGAACCTCTACACGGTAAAGAGAAAACTATATTAAGGTTTTTTTGTTGCTCTAGTTTCTAACTAATTATTAGATTTAAACGAGAATTTGACTTTTAATAGGACACAATGGAGAAAAAGGATTCATGTAGCCGACCCCACGTAGTGGGATAAAGGCTTGATGTTGTTGTTGTTGTTGTTGTAGTTTCTAACTAATTACACAGGTTGATCGATTAAGGCCAAATTTGACTTGTTAGTTATGGTTTGAACCTAAGATTGAGTTCATATTAGATCAAATTTTGATCTTCTAATACAAATCCCTATTCCAAAATATAAGCAATATATAAACAAAGATACATGCATGATAAATCCAAAGATGCATAAATGTAATTAGAATTAAACACAAGGATATGCATAGAGAACACATGTAATTTACTACGATCTTAATATAACTTCAATTCAATCCAAGCCAAACTTAATCCAAATTTGATTCTACTCAAGCTCAACTTTTTTGTCAAATTGTTGATTTCAATTTGAACTCAAATTGACTCAAAAAATTGATCCAATTTTTTTTTGGCCAATTCCTGAACCCTGTCCTCATTCTCCAACTCATTTGGCATTCTTTTCATATTTAGGATTTCTTCAAAATTTCCGTAAGCCACACTGATTCAATCTCTTTTAACTTCTAAATAGGAATGGATGCCCATATAACATTAATTTTCTACCTTTCTTCTCAAAACTAATTTAACTTCTTTTTTTTCACTATTAGTCGGTTCTATAATAGTCCCCTCACTTTTTAGTTCATATAAATACAATTTTTAAAGCTTTAATCAGTAATGTGACAAAAAAAATTTGTTCTTCTTCCTTAATGTGTTTTCCATTAAGCATAATCCAATTAAAGTCACTTTATATAAATTAATCTGATCAAAGTTTATGAAACTCATTTTCCTTCCTTTTCTATTTTATTAATTTCATTTTCACCTTTCTTATAAATCAGATCTCGCCAAACCTACAAAATTTTTCACGTCTCCTCAAACAATAGTTTTTCCTACAACCTCCAAAACCAATATGATCAACAAAACAAGAAATAGGCATAAGCTAAACAGCCCTCAAGATCTAAATGACTCAATCAATCCACACCTAAAATTGGATTTTATATTTTAATTCAATGGGAAATCATCCCAAGTCGACCTAGCCTAACTACAAGAGGGGATGGGGGTTGGGTGCATCAACATGCCTGAGCTATCATCCTTGTTCTAAGGAGTGATGGAAATATCCAAAGACCACAGTTCAATTAAGGAGGGATATAGAAAAAAACACGTCAAAATTGTTGTTAAAGAATGAAAATGCAAAAGAGAAGACAATCAGAATTACAATGTATATAAAGAAAAAAAAATAAATCTAATCTTTATAATGCAAAAATGTACTTAGCAAACCTAAAGATGTATTCCATACCAAGGCATATTCAAGAACGTGTATATCATAACTTGAAATGAAAGAAAAAAAAAAGTATACAAAGGGATGCATCTACCACATATATGAAAACAAGAGTGATACCTATAATTTAGCATTACTGCTTATACTCTGGTCTAGTACATGGTTAAAAATTAAAAAAAAAAAGCTATAGAGATATTTGAGGAGACCATACGCATTTCTAATTATGACAATAAGAGCTTAACTACTCAAAGCCTGTGACCTGTGATGCAATATTTACCAAGTAGATTACAATACAAAGGAGTTAACCCCGAATACGCATAAACAATATCTTGAGGGCGGTTATTTATGTTTAAAAAATAACTTGAGGGTAGTACACATCGCATTCTGCACCATATCCAAATTCACATTTTTGAAGCAGCCCTAAAGAAATGGGACATTTCATGTTTACACAAATAATGAAGCACAAAGCAGTAGACATTCAAAACTCTAGTGCACAAACAATGACTCTGCAAGAAATGTCAATAGTCACCACCAATCAAAGCTTTCTAACCTAAAATGCACTAGCAACAAGTCTTTCCCACTATAGCACACTGGTTATGGGCTGAGATTTCTCATCTAAAAACACACAAAAGCAGCTCCAGTCTTGGCATAAAGAAAGAATCCCTGGTCTCGAAATTTTTTGTCTCGTGTCATCATATGGCAACTGAATGATGAATCAAACATGAGATAACTCATATTGAACCCCACGCCAAAAGCAGGAGCACCCAATGGATGGAACCCTAAGTATGATTGATACAAGTGATTTTTTTTTTACAAGTGAATTTTTTAACATTAAAACGTACCCGAAAAAAGGTTTAATATGTCCATAACAAGATTTATTAACATTTCTGGTTTTGTTTCGTTTCAGAACATGGAGAGATTAGTTATTTGTTTGGCAATTTATTAAAGTGCCTACTATGCACTAATTTTGGCAAAGGCAAAGGTAACCAAAATTATAATGGAAAGTAAAATTTTGTCAAAGCAAAAGTACCTGTTCTTCCATCATAGATCCAGATATGGATCCAATTGCCCAGCATAAAGTATTCAAGTTGTTCCATGCCCAGTCTTCGCCAGTTAGTTGCTTACTTAATTTCTTCAACATCTAGAGTCATAAAGAACAGTCCACAAGTCGTACTCAATCAGCTTAGGCAGAATGAAATGTTTTAAATTTTGATTTCAAAATAACAATAAAGGAAAAGTCAATAGTAAGATTGTTTATTTCTTCAATATAGCAGGTCATTCAAGCAACTTAACCATCAAACAAGTCTCAATAGCTAACCCATCACTAAATGTAATCAATCTAATTTTCTCAGGTCAAAAGACACGGTGAAAAATAAAAAAATGAAAATAAGTCTAAGAGTTTTGTGTGGTTCTAAGGGATGTAATGTAATAAAAAATACAATAGAGTAGAAGTGCTCCTGGGCCTATTTCCTAAATTTGCATAATGAAGTCATGTAACAAAAAAGCATTAAGAAAGCTGAAGTATCAGTGAACCCAATTCTAAACTTATAATAGTGATCACAAAGGACACATACTTTCTTTGCAAGGAAAGGGTCTGTCCAGTCAGACAAAAATAAGAAAAGCACTAAATAGAACAAATAATGTCTTTCTCATGCCCAATTTAAAAGAAAAAAAAAATGTGACTTGATGGTAGCATCAAGTGATTACATATTCATAGTACTTGTGGATACACAAAGGTTTCCTGACTCAAAAAATAAAAAATAAAAACCAAATTAAGAGCAAAAATGAAAATAATATAGCAAATCTAATAAAATGTATCACCAAGTCCTTAGGCATTCTTTTTCTAGATGATTGCCCCTTCAATGAATAGACTGGAAAGAATAACAGCATATGAAGTTGGCATTAGATTGATTTATTAGACAATCAGAAATTTTAGACACAAACTTAGAATAACTGTGAAAAAAAACTATAGAAGACAAGGGACTCAGATAAGCACAATAAAACAAATATATCTAATGTGATTTTACTAGAAAAGAAATGGCAAAAATCATCAAGTGATAAATAGGATTATGCATCTACATATATACGTTGGAGTTCAGTGCCATCCAAAATTAAAACTATGTGATGATGGTTCATGTTTGCAAGTAGCAACTAGCAGTCGTGAAGTACAAAAAGAAAAAAAAAATCACAAAGTGTTTAATTTCCATTAAAGATGCAGTTCAGGTAAAATGGTTTGCATGATACAAAAGAGAGTACCTGTTGTTCAGTATCCTCATGGTCAAGGTGTGTCAAGTAGATCAATGTTTCTCTCATGATCTGAAAAATTCAACCAAACTGGTAAGAAATTATTGAAACAATGGAGTTTTAAATACAAACAGGAATGAAACTCTTAGTGACCTCAGGTCCAACCAAAGCAATAGGAAAACTAGTATGAAATACAAAATTTCCTTCATCCAATAAAAGCAATTAACCATATACAATAACAAATTAAAACAAGAATTGGAACAGTAGCAAATTTACAAATTAAAACAACTATTAGAGAACAAAAAACGTTTAGTAGACTTTCAAATTTAAAATCTATTATAAGAATGACATTCGCAGCATATCTTGAAAAAAAAGAAGATTACAAGGAAGTTAGAAACTGAACCTTATATTGCACAAGCACATCATTGTCTTTCATTGTTTCTCGAACAATATTTCCATTTTCATCTTCAACGATCAGAACTTCTTCAGGTTTTGCCATTCGACTAATCATAAGCATTCTTAGTTTTGAAAGTGGAGCAGCATAAAGTTGACGGCGCAATAGGACTTGTGAACCGAGACCATCAACCATGCCAGGAACCTATAGAGGCTTAAAATGAGACAATGGTTAGCAGTCTAAGAATTAAAAAAGTAAATTAAATTTTAAATATGTGCGAATATGCCTACCTTCTGTTCACAGGAAAAGCAGTTTACTTTAATATAAGCAGCATGGCCAAAAAAAGAAACAACAAATAACCTTTACAAATAGAGAAATACACCAACTTGCATGTACACAAGAAAAAGCCAGCATAAAGTAGGTGTCAATAATAGAAGGAAAAACAGTTCAATTTCAAAAATCTGAAAATAAGAATTTATTAGTTTGCACTCAATCTAAAGCAGTTACCTGCAATTAGACAAATTTCAATTAATGCAAATAGAGCATAAAAAAAAAACAGATGCAAATACTTATAAATCAAGGAGGTTTAAGCACCAGCAGAACAGTTCAACGGCAAATGATAAATCCGTTTTGTCACAACGCTAAACAGAAGGGATATAAAGGTTTTATGACATAAATAAACTCTTGCTAGACAACAAGCACGTTTTGGTTTCCAAAATCAACTTGTAGCCATCCATAGGTGTTAAAGGAATTTTATGGATTTTTTTCCCAAAAAAGGAAATTATGCAATTTGGTCCTTACGATAGACAACTAAAAACTCATAAGGGAAGAAGCATAGCACTTAATACAAAATTAGTCAAGAAAAAAATTTCACTAACGTAACTCAAGTCAAAATAAATATCAGGGAAAATTTAATCATGCTAATACCTGGAGCCCAAAGATACTTGCAGCAAGAGAAGGATTATCCAACGTGTTGTGAGCCTCAAACAACTTCAGGACTAGTAAATTCCAGTAGTCCAAGCAAACCTGCAAATAAGGAGATTGCGATTGAACTGTTTGCACAAAACACATGTGGATGAAGCATAATACCAATCATTTACCTTGAAAACTTCTGTCTCATCAACATATGATACACCAATGAGATATTCGAGACCCAATAACAGGGCAGTCCTATTCTCATCGGCTGCTTCTAAAATTTGAATATGGGACTGCCAGGGAAAACAAGAAAGTTAGATGTTGCTTACATGGATGAGACAAATCAATTTTGATAATGTAATAAAAGAAGAGCTATGAGTAGGCATTGCAACATCTATATGATTTTCATCCTACCAAACTAATAGAAGTACATATCAAAAATGGTCCCTAGACTTTTTAGGAGTGCCATTTCAGTCTGAACTTCTCTAGCAATTCAATTTAATGGCTCAACTCACCAAAATTTAACCAAATTGATCCCACCATGATGTAATCAAAAATTTGGGAGAGGGTCCCAAATTTTTTATCACAAAAGAAGACTCTTCCTAGATAAAATAAAGACACAAATATACCCAAAAGATATAAAATACAACAAATTAGACAAATAAACCAAAACAACTTTACTTTTATAAAATAAAATGACACCCTTTACAAACGACGCTTACAAACGACTCAAACAAACTTATATAATAAAAAAAAACTAAACTTGCTTTGCCTTGAGAAGAATGATACAGGTGAGGTGGCGAGAAGAAGGGGATTAGAAGCCAAGACGAAGGAGAAGGACAAGCGCGCAAGCTTTCCCAAGGAGGAGAGGAAGAGAAGTTGGACAAAGCTTGCAAGCTTTTCCAAACAACAAACCCGCAGGTTTAGGCTCCAAAAATCACTCACATAACCATCCTAAAACAACCACAAACTCTCCTATATATAGGTACAAAAGAAGAATCTAAACAGCCATAAACACATTAATAAAATCTATTAAATTAGGGAATAAGAAATGCCAACAGCCACTTCAACAATTCCCAAACAGAGAAGGCATCCACGGGAAACCAAGCGGGGAACTCACGGAACCAAGCAGCCCAGCACAGAACCAAGCAGGGAACAGAGGAGCCAGCCGCAGGAACTAAGGGGGAAGGCACGGGAATTCTGTTGGACCGGGTTTGCAGGCGGGGCCTAGACCCGTGCGGGTCTACAGGCGGAGGAAATAAGGGGGGGGGGGGAATTGGCTGGAAGAGGGACCCCCCACTTAAGTGAGGGTATTTTGGGAATGGGAGGGGATTTTTGAATGGGTATGAAGGGAGCCTTTAGGGTTTAGTTTTTGGCATTATGAAAAGTGTATTCTCTCTCTTATTTTCTCCTTAGCCTCCTTCTTGCTCTTTTCTAGGGTTTTCTTGTGGGAGATCTTGTTCTTCTCGAAGTGGACAAACTTATCTTGTTTTCTCTTGGTTTTCTTATGCAAATGTTTTAACTTCTCATCTCAACCCTCTTGTGATTGTTCTTCTTTGGTTTTGGTGGAGAAATTCCTCTTTTTGGGGGAAAACTAGGGCAAAACCGAAATTGTCTAAACCTAAGGCGTATCAAGTTGGTATCAGAGCTCTTGATCCTAGACGGCATGGCGTCAAAGAAAGTGGAAGTTTTGGAGGGAGAGATGGGCCAATTGAAAGAGGAGGTGGGTGAGAAACTTTCGTCGATGGAGGGAAAATTTTCATCCCTAGAGGAGAGATTTGGGGGAATGGAAGAGATGATCCGAAAATTGCTAGAAGCTCAAGTTGTTCCATCAAACCCTAAGGAAAAAGGGAAATCTCCGGTGACGAACCAAAACCCTAACCCTAATTTTCCAATTAGGGAAGAGGGAGTAAATCAAAGCGAAGATGGCATGCAAGGGCAATGGCCAAGGGAAGGAGGAGAAGGGTCTGGAGTAGGTGGCCCTTGGGGAATGACCGGTGGTCAAGGGGGCCGGCCATACATGGGCTCGG
>NW_021361827.1:359702-404920 GCF_001605985.2 Dendrobium catenatum | reverse complement strand
TGGCCCCACGCACACGTGAAGGGTGACCGAATCAATAGGGGGGTTCCGGAAGGAAACGTGCCACGTCGGGAGCAGGAGGAAGAAGGAAACTTATGCATGGCTATGGAGACCAAGGAACCACCATTTAGGGGTTCAAAATCCCTTACCCGGTGGAGAGGATGGGAAGACCACAAGGGAGGATTTACTCAGGGGGACAGGTGGGAGATGTGAAGAAACCTTTCCACGAGCTGACAACCGCATCAGGAATTGAAGATTCTTTTTGAGGAAGATGCATTAGATGGATCTTTACAGGTGTGGAGTCGCTATCTTTCCATGAATGGTATTCACAGCAAGAGGAAATGGATGGCATTCCATGTTGGAAGGGAAAGCATTGGCTGTTCAATGGCTTGAAGGAAGACAAAACACTTTAGGTTGGAGATTCAAAGACCTGCCTATTCATAATTCAGGGCCAGCTGAGGGTACACATTATGAGCAGTGGTTGGCTCTATGCAGGAGGCACAGTGGCAGATATAGAGAGCACTTTGAACTACTTATCAGGCAGATTGCTGAGGGATTCCAGGTGGATTCTTTGGAGTGAGGAGATTTATGAAGTGGTTGAAGCCCCACATTTAGAGCAGCCTTCAGGGTCGTTACTCCACAAGGGTTAGTGATGAAGATCATGGAGACTGCACAGCTTTGGCTTAGGAGGACAAGCTGAAGGGAGCCACCGAGGAGATAGGGGTGTTCCTACCCCACTTACCGAACCACCACTCATTGATTGGCGGCCCAAGGGCGACCACCATCCTTCCTCCTGAGGAGATAACCAAGGGAGAAAAACACTACGGGCAGATGAACAAGGGGTTCAAGAGATATAACTGATTCAAGAGCTGAAAGAGAAAAGGGCCAAGGGCCTTTGCTACCGATTTGATGAGAAGCTTTACACCCGGCATAGGTTGTAAGAGAAGAACACACATGTGATCATAGTGGGATTCTGAGAGGAGAAGAGGATACAGGGCAACTGAGAGGAGGAGAATGAGAGGAGCGCCCTATTTGCTATAGGTGGAGGTTTCACTCAATCTCAATACTAGGCTGACATCACACTCAATCCACCATGAAGCTGGAAGGAGATTGCGGGTACAAGGTGAGGTTTCTGGGATTGATAGGGCCACCCACAACTTCATTGCTTCAGATTGGATGAGAGGTGGGGCTACCAGTGACACAGGGAATGAAGTGCGGCATCATATTGGCACGGAAAGAATGAGCGCGGTGTATTCGTTGACAGTGTAAGGAGTGACCCTTACATTGCAAGGAGAGGAGCAGTGCAAACTTCCTACGCTGGATTTGGGAAGCACTGACGTGATATTGGATTGCAGTGCTCCAGTTCCGTGGGGAGATGAAGGGGAATTGGAAAAAATTATACATGAGTTATGGAAGGAGCAGCACAGAGATGACACTAACAGGGAAGACCCCGTTGTATGCAGATCCACGTGCCTGAAGTTCCATCTTCAAGACTTTGAGAGATGATGGAGGAGCGATGTGATAGAGCTACAGCAGGTGGGCATTGAGGTAGAAAGAGAGCCAAAGTCTTACCTGAGGTGGTCCAGGATCTTCTACAACATCCACTCCATTGTTTCAGAGCCCAAAGGGCTACCTCCTATCAGATCCAGAGGAGCATGCTATGTGTTCGAAGACTGGGGGTAGCACCCTATTCAGCGTGCGACCCACAGATATCCTCTAGCTCAGAAGGAGGAATTGAGGGTAGTAGCATAGGATGATTGGAGGCTTAGGTGAATCCAGGACCCGTGTGAGCCCATTTCCAGTCATGTACTCTTGGTAAAAAGAAAGAGTAGTGTTGCATTTTGTGTGGACTATCGGCCCTTTAATCAAAAGACTGTGTTGACAAATTTCCTATTCCGGTGGTAGATGAAGCTTTTGGATGAGCTGGAAAAGCCACCATCTTCTCCAAGGTTGGACCTAATCTGGTTATCACCAAGATTAGGATGAAGACTGAAGACGTTAGAAACGGCATTCCGAACACATTGAGGGTCATTAATAGAGTTTCTTATATGTCATCGGCTCTACTAACGCTCCCACCACTTCCAAGGCCCTGATGAATCTAGGTCCTTCCGCCCTATTGAGGAGGTTTTTGTTCTTAGTTTTTTTTTATGATAATATGGTGTATGGCAATCTCTGCAGACCCATATCACCCTATCTGGTGGTACCACGACCCTTATCGGAGCATCAGCTATATGCCAAACCAGAAAAGTGTGTTTCTTTCGCTCAGATAGGAGTGGATATCTGGGAACACATCATTTCAGGGAGTGAGGTTGTGGCGGCTTGACCCCACCAATGATACGAGGCCATGGTGAAGGGCCATACACCAAAATCCCTTAAAGGCCTACCCCGGAATTTTGGACTTACTGGCTACTAACAGAGAATGTTTACAAGGGCTATGTTTCATTAGCAGGCCACTTTGACTGTATAGCTATTAAGAAGGACAACTTCCAGTGGGGAGAGAAGCAGAGAAGCCATGAAGACTCTGAAGAAGCCATGACCAGTGCCCCAGTTTTGGCTCTTCCAGATTTCACCCAGCAATTTGTGGTTGAGACTGACGCTTCAGGAGGGCTTGGGAGCAGGGCTCAGGCAGATCATAGTAGCGTATTGCTTTCTTCGAGCAGATTCTATCACCTAGAGCCAGTTGAAGTCAGTTTATGAGCGGGAACTGATGGCCATTTGTGTGGCCATTCAAAATGCGGCCTATCTATTGGGGCAACGATTCATATGTTTCGTACTGATCAAGGAGCGCTACGAAGTACTTACTAGAGCAGAGGTTTGTGGCGGAGGAAACATCAGAGTGGCTAGCAAAGCTCTTGGGATACGGAGTTTGAGATTCAGTTATAAAGCCCGGAGCTCAAAACAAGGCGGCAGATGCTCTTTCCCGTGTGGAGTGCTCACAGCTGATGGCACTATCTGTGCCACGATTGGTTGATTGGGGGGAAATGGTGAAGGAAAATCAACATACCAGAGAGTTTAGAAGAGATAATTTTCCGGGCGGCTATCTCAGAAGGGAGGAGGCAAAGGGTATCACCTAGAGAAAACTCTGTTTTATTATACAAAGGGAGTGAGTACTACACCTGTACTCAGCATTTGTCCCCGTTCTTCTACGGGTAGTACCACGATAGCTGTATTGGTGGACATTCGGGGTGGAGAAAACATATCGGCGGGTGAAAGCCGAATTCTTTTGGAAAAGGGTTAAGAGGAGATGTCGAAGACATTGTAAGCAAATGTGATAGTTTTCAACTGAACAAGTATCAAGCTTGTGCCCCTATGTTTGTTGCAGCCCTTGGTGCTTCCAAACAAGATTTGGGAGAAGTCACCATGGATTTCATTGAGGGGTTACCCAAAGTCGGAAGGATATACGTCATCATGGTGGTAGTTGACCGTCTGAGCAAGTATAGCCATTTCATTCACTATGGCATCCTTTTTCACTCCTACTGTGGCATCTACTTTCATCAGAGAGTGTTTTCGATTGCATGGGTCCCCACTTCTATTGTCTCGATAGGGACAAAGTCTTCTTAAGTTTCATTTTGGAAAGAATCTTCAAGATGCAGGGCACATTCTTTGAAGCGGATTACAGCATACCACCCACAGGACAAGACGGACAGTCCGATTGTTATGTTAAGCCCTATAGAACTGGCCCAAGCTAACCAAGAAGGGGGGGGGGGGGGGGGGGATTGGCTGAAAGAGGGACCCCCCACTTAAGTGAGGGTATTTTGGGGATGGGAGGGGATTTTTGAATGGGTATGAAGGGAGCCTTTAGGGTTTAGTTTTTGGCATTATGAAAAGTGTATTCTCTCTTATTTTCTCCTTAGCCTCCTTCTTGCTCTTTTCTAGGGTTTTCTTGTGGGAGATCTTGTCCTTCTCGAAGTGGACAAACTTATCTTATTTTCTCTTGGTTTTCTTATGCAAAGGTTTTACCTTCTCATCTCAACCCTCTTGTGATTGTTCTTCTTTGGTTTTGGTGGAGAAATTCCTCTTTTTGGGGGAAAACTAGGGCAAAACCGAAATTGTCTAAACCTAAGGCGTATCAAATTCTTCCCAGCACAGGAAACCAGCAGCCAACCACGAAACCAAGGGGGCAAAGGCACGGAATTTCTCCCAACACAGGGAAATCAACAACCAGTCACAGAAATCCAAGGGACAGAGCACAGGAAACCAATAGCCATACTCGAAAACCCAAGGGACAGAACACGAAAAACAGCCAGCACAGAGAAATGAGAAGAAAAGGGGGGGGAGGAAGGAGAAAAGACAAGTCCAAGAAATAATGAGCTAATTTTTAGTTCAATAAATGAACTAAAAACTGCTCATAATGAGCTAACTTTTAGCTCAAAATATTAATGAGCTAGAGAAGTCAAAAAACAAATTTTCACCTTGTTTTGACCCCCCCTGCCTACATCACACCATCAACTTTGTTCTATGAGTTCATTTTAGACTTTTATGGTCAATGTCACTACTTGTTGCCGGCTCAAACCAAAGAGATCGACTCTAAAAACTCTAAAAAGCCCAAGGTGAAAAACTTCTCCCCACCAATTTTTTACAAAGAAATGATTGTTGATGGTTGGACGTGAGTTGAATGACCAAATTGAATACCAGAAAAAAGTTTGGAATTAAAATAAACACAACTAAAAAGTCGGGAATTGATTTGGTCATTTACTCAAGCTAATAAATATCTATCATAAAAATCAATCTCATTAGATTATAAGTAATAAACTGGGTAATAATTGTACTGTTAAGGAAATTTTAGTGATAGAATGGAATTACCTTAAAAAATGAAGTGAACAACAAAGCAAGGTTTAGGATAAATGCCTGAAATGGGCAAAACAGATCAATATAAAATTACGAATATAGAACAAGAACACAAAGGACAATAATAAGAAAAATAATATGTTAAAAACAATATACTAATTAAGAAGATAAAATTCACAAAGGAGAAAAAGAGCAGCACTTTAATTTCATTCAAGAAAGCTTTACCTGATCTTCACTAGAACCATTAGCATAAGCTTCTGGAATATTTGTTCCAGGTGGGAGAATAGACTGAAAATAAAAATGGCATCAGCATAGAACAGGAAGAAAAAATAATAAAGTTGGCAACAGAACCAATATTTTGCCAAAAATAAAATAAAAATAAAAAATGATGCAATCACCACACCTGTAACTGCACCATGAAAATTGTATACATCTTGACATACTGAATGTCATAAAACTCACCAAACTGAAGCGCAGCAACCTGCAAATTTCATCATAAACTAATAAGAGATCTTTAAAAAAAGGTGCAAGTAAAATTTATGGATATGAAAGTGTAACTCTCCATAAATGTATGCATATATTAGGGTGCATAGGACAAATCTTCAAAAAAAATCAAGGATCACATGATCCCATGACGTTCATCTGCTAAATTCAATAGAAGATACCTAAAGTCTCATTGAAACAAAAGTGAAAATGTACCTCTGTTAAACACTGTAGTGTAAGATTTCTATATGAAGAAGCCGGAAAGAATTTCAACAATGTCTCCAGCTATGACAAAATCATCAGCAGGAAAATGATGAGCTTTGTTTTCAGAATGCATAAATATAATTCTAGTTTAAGAAAAAAATAAAGGCCATAAAAACACACCAATGGAGATTCAAAAATATAACCCAGAGGTATCCAAGATAGAAAAGCATGGAGTGTTGATAAGGTAGCTCGTATAAGCTCTGGCCTTTGAGATGCCGACAGCACATATAGGCATAATTCATGAATAAGTTGAAACTCACTGTTCACAAAACAAGCGAAAAGTTTTAGAAATATAATTGATCTGTAAATAACCAAAAAAAAATCATAAGACAAGTAAGTGAGGTTGGAACTGATGGATAAAAAAATAGAAAAAATGAATGCGCTGAATGCTCATATTCATGCAGAGAAGCGATACATCAACTAAATTTTATCAGCATAAGTAATAATGCAAAAGAATAATTGTTTAAGTTAATGAACCACAAAGGTAATAGATGTGAGTTAGAAAACTAAGCTTTAGACATTTACAGGCCTTTTCATATTGGAACTGACATGCTGAAAACATCACCTTATGATGAAGTGCAGACATTAATCAAGAGAAATAGCAGTAATCAAAGAAGACTAAATCAACATTAATTTAAAGCATAAGAAAGCGTTTATTTATATCAAGAAGAACGCTTGGGTATATTTCAGATATTAGTGAGGATGTTTCTAGCTTTTAGCTGTTTCGATTCTCTGGGCACATGCATGTGTTACTGTTTGTATCAATATGTTCACCTGCCTTCCGGTACCAGCAAGCTGGCATAAAAAAAGATGGAGCGGACACATGTAATGACACAAATCAATGCTTATTTGCATGTACATACAATCATACATTAATAAATACCTAAATCATCAGCCAATGATATTTACATACATACAGAATGTATGCACATGCCAACCTCTATGCAACGACTGACCACGTATGACTACCAAAACCATCTTAAGAACATGCTTCAGTTGTAGAAACAATACAAATAAGGTGCTCAATGTGCATTATTAGTAAGATTCAATATGCCGTCAGTTATTTGGAATTACAAAACATATAAAGCACCATTGCAACACAAATTCAACAGAACGGCATTGACACGGAAAGATAGAGGTGATGCATAAAGATCATGAATAATGATTAATTCATATAAACAAAATTGAAATGTCCCCTGTTTGGCCGAATCTTTCTGGTGCTTTAAGGTCATCAACCTCTGGGACACTATTTAACTTTAAGTTGCATTCACCTGGGATCCTGTTATCTGGGCTTTAACTCTTCTATGCATTAAATGCTTGATTCAATTTGCCAAGACAGATTTTTGGCATTTCTATATCACAGCTAACTAAGGGAATAAAAGATTTCACATTGGGTATTAATTGCTACTTTAAAAAACTTAATAAAATGTTCAAACACAGTGCAGCAAGGCTTGATTAAAGCCTTAACTTAAAATGTGTCTTAGCTGATAGATCTTCATATAAGAACCTCACTGAAGGAAGTAAAGCTGAAATTAGCCACATTTGTCTGGGAACACTTGATTTGCACAACATTTAGCAAAATTCGTGAGAACTTCCACTAGACCATGGCAGGCTATACATTTCCAGTCTTGTAAATTATAGAGGAGATAAAGTCGCCAAGTTTACAAATTATAATTTGGAATTGATGAAATTCATTTAAGTGCCGTGAAAAGGAAAAAGTCCTATTAAAGCATTAATAGTCTTTACATCTTTACAAATAAAATCAATAGAAGGAATCGAGTTAAAATTTAAACTGCTAAAAAGAAATTTTGAATAACTCATGCACTTGAAACAAAAAAATGCCCCTTGGATGCATGTTAATAATTTCTACTCATTCATACTATCAGGCATTCCTCGGTAGAGAAATTCAGAGAAAGAAAAGTAATAGGCAATTATCAGAGGCTGCACCTGTTCAATGACTGCTTGAGATCCTTAATTTTTTGCTGAGTCATCTCCCCTCTCGAAAAATCAAAAACCTCTTCACTAAGAAGCTGTATTATGGCTGGGCATGTAAGTTTTTTATTTTTTAAGCATACTTCAATCATAGATTAAAAGGAGACTGAGGAAAATACCTTCAATATAACCATGCAATTCTCACAAATTGTTTCACTACTTTTGGCAGCTGTGACCAGATCAGGAATAAAGGACTGCCATCTAGTTGGCCACTCATGTTTAAGAACCTGATATTTTCACAAACACAATAAAAGGAAGGAGCTAAAGAGCATTAAAAGCAACACCTCAACAACAACAATATCAAGCCTTTATCCCACTACGTGGGGACGGCTGCATGAATCCTTTTTTTCTCCATTATGTCCTCTTAAAATTCTACTTCAGATATTTAAATGAAAAGATGGCCATATTAACTATAATAAAAGAATAATTATAATTATATGGAGGGAGAAAAGTCCATGGTAACTCCTACAGTGCACTGTGTAAAAAACATGTCCCTATTCATCACATAATGACCTTATTTCAAGGAGCCAGCTTTAGGTATTGGTCCTCGCCATTAATACAGTAAGCGTGTGATGTGTTGTCAACTTTAATTCATGTAAACATTCTATTAGAACATCTAGCCAATTTTGCTTTGGTTAAACCATCTTCCTTCACAAAATTTTCTCCCCATTGTATTGTTGTGCCATCTACTTTTCATTCTTCATCATGCATGCCCAGAAACTAGGCCTATTTTCTATAATCAGACCCTCAAAGAAAGCTGTTCCCATCGTCATTTCAATATAAAATAGAAACAAATTTTAAAATCAACAACATAAAGCAACATTGCTAATCACATTTAAAATGAGGAAAATTACAAATTGAAAACCCTCAAATGAAAAAAGTTCAATTTATTTGTATTTTCAGCATTTCTATCTTTAGTGTATATGGGCCAAGCTAGCTAAGGTTATTTTTCATAACCTCGTGTTCAACAAGTGGCACACACATTCTCTTAAATAAAAAATGCATTGCACCATTAAAACCATAATAACATGATAAACAGCTGTAGTCAAAATGTTTAGTTACCAAAACTTCGATTTTGAGGTTACCTGAACAAGTATAATGTTTAATTTGTTAACATATAGTTTCTCCCTACGATAAGAAGCCTCATTGCTTGAAAGCTGTTAAAGAACAAGTATCACAGGATGTACGAGAGGTTAGCATAAAAAGTAAACTTATGCTAAAAGAAAATAATTAAAAAAAAAACTAAAATTATCACCTGGACAATGAGATCAGATATGTAGTTTTTTATCCCATCTCGCTGTTCAGTTGGCAAGGCATTCCATCGATACTTGATAACACCTTCTAATACCTTCAAGAGGGTGAAAAATAAGCTTGTCAAATATGGAATAAACATCCATATAAAGTTGTTACAAAGTTCCAATGAACAGTAAAAAAGCAGTCCTGGAGTGGTAAGAATCAAGAAAATAATTGGCAGCATGATTCCAAGGAGCTAACACAATGCAAAAGAAATATCCCTTTCTATTGACCATCAATAGACAAGAGCCACTCATATGTTAAACAAATAGGGATTATTTCATAGGCGGACCATACTAAGTAAAATGGTCTTGTTATATTTTCATATCCCAAAGATTCCAATCACAACGCCCTCAAATATCCAATTATATTATCCAAAGCCCTACTCAAAGGAGAGGTAACTTTAAAAGCAAAAGAAGTTACATTTTTTAAAGATGAATTAATTCATTAGTGTTAAGATAAAATAAACAGAAAAACCATCCACATAGGACATATTCATAATAGACTATCTAAAGGTTTACAAATTTAATTACTCAGAAGGAATGAAAATCATATGGGCCATGAAAATTTAGCTTTGAAAATATTTTCAGTCAGGGAAATTGTTAAAAAAAGTATTGAACTTGAATATGAAAACGATCAAATATTTTATTTATTAAAAGAGATTCTCTTGATTAAAGATCAAGGAAACTAATGGAGACCAAAGTTAATGGATGTAAAGTAGCACCATCAAAGAACCTACTTTATTTTTTGATCAATAATAAATTAACTTTTGTTCAAATAATATCTTGACTACAATGATCTTGTCGAAGTTATAGAAAAATTTATCAATCTTGAGAATGAAGATGGACATATATTTTATTAATCATGAGACATTTTCCTGATTAAAGAGAACCAATAAATTAAAGGAGAGCAACATTACAGAAGCCAAAAAGCCATCAAAGAACCAGATTTATTGCTTCATGAAGAACAAACAAATTTTTGTCCTTGATGAATCTAGTATTTTCACCAGTAGAAGATAAATTCTATCATTACATCGGAATGCTTGTTCAAAATATATTTACATGAGCACACAGCCTTATCTAAACCAGAGTTCTAAAATGATGGTAAGTTGAAAAAGTGCTAATGCGGATAGTTTTCAGAATTAAATCAGGCAAAAAAATCACACCTAAACCACTTAATTTTATTTTTTAATAAACAGTTTTGCATCACAACATAATGAAAAAACAAGTCATTCAAATTAAAATTAGAACATGCTTTTGAAAGCCATGCTACAATGTTATCTCATGAAATTGAGAAATCAATTAGACCATAAAAATTTGATGGGAATAAAAAACCTAACTAAACTAAAGTTGTAAAGATAAAACCTTGAATATTTCCCATAGTTGTTTTAATAAAAAAGGCATAGTTTTGTTTAACAACTTTTCCTTTTCCAGGTAAATCTTATAGAATCGAATTAAATCTTATTCTAACATTTAAATATTATAAAAGAATCCTGCAAAGATTAAACATACAAGTCAAAACAATGTAAGCTTTTTGACTAACCTGAAGAGCAAAGAACTTAGTGTTCAAATTTTGAGAATTCTGCAAGATGTGAACAACTTGAAGCCACATATCTTGGTTGTTCTGCAGCTCCCTCAGTATATGGTCTGCTGCTGCCCTCTATATAGAATATCACATGGTGATGGAAAATTAGTTTATGATAGTTGGAAATATCAAACAGACCCAATTCAAATGAAAAGAATGGAAGGTAATCATTAGACAATAGCTGCAGGCTCAATAAGACTAAGGAAATGACTCAGCAAAATGAAATGGACAGGAATTCACCAAAATATGAATATGATACGATCCAGAAACATCGGCTTTCAGATTCTTTCAAACAGCACAAAAAACATAGAAGCGCCTTAAACTGAAGAAAACTAGAATTTCTGATGGAATGCCCCTAGTACGAGATAAATAGTGCCATGCATGCAAAAAGCTACAGAATTCTGCCTGAGTACGGATTCCAGCACGACTAAATAAAAGGCAATAAACGATATTATAGAGGCAGAAATATCTAGAGTGCAGCGATTATAATCAACGATTCACATGTTAAGAAAATCGAGCAATCACTGTCAAATTAAAGAAAAACCAAATGTAGGTTCAACTAAAAACCCTAAACCTGACGGCGCCCAAAACAATAACGGGTACAACAAGCCGAACAAGAAACCAGACACCAAGGCACCAAGGAGCAGAAGGAATCAAGAGAAAGAGAGACGGAGAGTTGAGAGGAAGTGCAGGTTGGGAGAAAGGCCACCTCTTCCTTAGATCCCGTGCCATAAAAGGCAGCGACGGTGGCGTCGAGGAGGGACACGTCGATCGGTTTGCTCAAATCCCTAAGCTTCTCCGCCGCCATGGCGGATCGAGTACAGAAACCCTAGAAACAGTTGCCGGGACGAATCACTGTCAAGCAGGAGGACAGTTCGGGTAGTAAAACGAGCGGGAGAACCGAAGTACACGAATACAAAACCCTAGTTTTCGCTTTCTCGGGTCCGAAGTGCGTCACGGTCGACCACGGTCGAAGGGGAGAGAGAAAAGAGGGGGAAGAGAGAAAGAGTTGAAGAGGTCTTCTTTCCCTCTCTTTTCTTTTCTTTTTTTTTTTTATGCCTCTCTGTCTCTCTCCCCGGTAAAAGATATGTTGAATGGATGCTCGCGTTTTGTGATGGTCTGATATTTAGGGCTCGGTGTTTTACACAGTTTTGGCTCTCTGCCAATGCGGCCTTGAGGTTTGAACGCGGTTCCAATAACAAAATAGAATAACCGAAGAGCAAATTTGCTATTAGCATGACCACCTTTTTGTTTTCTATTTTAATTGAGAGCCTGAGAGGCTGAGATTATTATAAAGTAATTAAAATTATATTATAAAATTCACGGATGTTATAAAATTGAAAATAAAATCGCCATAAAACAAAAGACTAATGAAGACTCCCATTAGGATTAATATGACAAATCAATATAATATTTGGATTCATCAATATGCTTGAGAAAATAATGTAGGAGATGGAAGCCCATGTGATATCATTAGAAAGCAAATACTAAGACTTCATTTGGGACAGTTTTTTTACTGCTTCTAAAAACAACTTTTTAATTTTGTATTAAAATTTAATTTAAGAAGCAGTAAAAAAACCGTCACAAACGAAGACTAAATCAAGGAGGAGCAACCATGCATGCTAACAAAATAAATTAGATTGAATAAAATTTGTCTAAAAAAAATGTTACAAATGAAAAAGGAAATTGAATCACCAAAAAAAAAGAAGTTTGTAACATCTTATTATTCTATTATAACACCAAGCTCTAAAATATTCCCTTCAAAATTTCTTGTTATCCCTATAGCTTGGGTCTTGCTTTTATTGATAATCTCCATTCTATTTCTAAGGCTAAAACCACTTGGAGATACTTCAACTCCTATAACACTCTTTATAAGTGGTTCCAAAAAGTTTATGATCCCATCTGGATTAAACCCAACAGCTCTGCTTCTCCATTCTGTAAGAGCTTGCATAAAACAACCCTTGATATAAGACTCGTTATTGACCTAAAAGTCTCTATCACTTGATAGCTTTACTTCTTCTAAGATCTCTAGTTGAATGATCAATTTCTTGTGAAAAAAATTTGGCATGAGGATTCTTGAGTTTTTCCATTTTTTATACCAAAGGCCCTATTCTCCCCAATAGTATACCTAATCACATTGCCGACCAAATTCCTAGCATCGATATTCAGGATTATGTGAACTCTTGTACTTGGATGGGGAAATTTTTTTTCTCTAACAAAATGACTTATTTCAATTCACAACATGTTGCCTACATGGCTTTGTTTTAAGTAAATTCAGTTTAAAGGTTTTGCTATTAAATATGATTTCCTATTTTGGAAGATCATTATGGTTGGGTTAAAATAGCTAATGTGCTTAGGAAAAGACATATGATGGTTAATGAGAAGTGTGTGCTCTGCTCACCATGCCAAAATGCTTTCTAATAACTTTTATTTTAATAAGAAAAAATTCTCAATGTAAAATATGTTTAGATGGAATAGGAGTTAAGTGGCTTTTGCCTTGCATGCCTTTCCTCAAAGGAGTTGAAATTGGTTCATCACACCAATTCTGATTTTGGATTCTATATGACACTTGCTCTAAAGCCAACGTGGGCATTTTCTGAGTGTAAATTATTAAGTGGCAGGTCACTGAGAAAGTTGTTGTTTAGCAATAAAAATGAGAAATTAGAAATTCTTTGGTGGTTGTTTGTCATTGTGTTTAGCATGCTTCTGGAATGGAATGCGATCCAAAGATCTTGATCCCTAGATTCTTGATGACCTTTTTTTTTAGTAGGCTAATAATGAGCTTATTGATTGCATTTGTTTGATTGTAGTCTAACGGGTGATGTTGTAAGCAAGCTAGTAAGTTATGATTAGCGGAACACCCCCTCATTTAATATTTGGATAAGTGTATTAACTAACATATGTTGCTATTATTTAAGCAATTCCCTGACTAATTAAGTGATTTGTTGGTGGATATCATTATTGTTTTAATAATAATAATTTTTATGAGCTATTATAAAATAATGTACTAAATATTTTTTTTTAAGTTAAATATTCTATAGAAACCATAAAGATGATGATGATTTTTGCTAATCAACTTAGATCACTTCTTACTTATAAGATAAGAGCAAAGGTTCAAGACAACAAGGCTTAATTGAAGAATCAAAATCTCTAATTTAGCTCAATTTATGTCTCCACTTATTCATTGTTGAGTTTTATTTACCAAGTCATCTTAAGGTGGTAAATGCTTAATTAAAACATGTTAATATTTTTTAAAAAAGTAAAAAAAAAGGCATATTATAAGTATTTTTATAAATAAATCAATAACTACTTTGTAAAAAAAAAGTAGAATATTAATATTAAATTTCATTTAAAGGAAAATGTTCTTAAGTTTTTATAAATTAGTAATTTATCATAGGATCATATATATATATATAATCAATCATATGATTGTTGATTGAATGTAATATATGTTGTGGCATAGCTATTTAGAACAATTGTTTCTATGTATTTTATACCCATTATGTGAGAATATTTGATGCAACATTTAGTTAAAAATTTGTCTTACATTTATGCATTTCTATTCATGATCATAATTAAGTACTAAGTTTAGATTTATTTGAATTGATTGAACATATGATCCATGATTATATTTCTTACTTTTACTTTGCAAATCACCTTGGGATTCATTTATAGTTGTTAGGAGTGTGTTGAAGGATGTTGTTATGAAGCTTACAACTACCCCTAATGTTTTACTTTCAAAATATAATAGATATATGAGTTAATTAAATTCTTTATAGAAAAATCATTTTAAAGTTTTTGTTTTATTTGAACAAAAGCATTCATCCAATTTCTTAAGGATATATTATCGGCGGCTTTACTCTTGCACTCTTTAGGGACAATCTTATGTGTTGATTTTAATAGTATTAACCCCAATGCTGTACTTATAGATTGTATTGTATTTTATGGCTAGATGATATCTTTTTAGTCATCTCCGAAGTTTAAAAGACCTTTTGGTTGAATAGTATTTCTCATGTTAGTAGCTAGCATATCATATACAAATTATAGAGTAATTATTCCGTCAGGTTACCGAATGCATCCAGAAACCAATAACAAAACGTCATGTCACTAAAGTGCTTGATACCGTGCTCGGTACAACGCGCTCGGCACACTCGGTATGCTCGGTATTGCTCGATATTTTCACCAGATGTAATAATTTTGACACAAATTGTACTTATCTTAGTTGGAAAGTATATAAATTATGGAAGTTTCTCCATCTACGCAATGAGTAAAGGAATTGGACATGTAATGATAAATTTTTAGTGGGAATCCTAAGTAGGTTGGTTTGGGATTAAATCATATAAAAATCATCATCATAAAAAAATTTCATGAGTAGCTTTTATTACTTTAGTTATAAAATTTTCATGGTTTTAATATCATTCATTTCTTGTAGATGAAGAATAGGACTTTTGAGGATAAAATGTTTTATTTCTCCCATGAAAATATGGTGCCAAATAGCAAACAATTGAAACAAAATAATAGGGTTAGATCTTGGCAGAAGTATGCAGACGATGACGACGATTGCTGGTGGTGATCATCAATAGCGGCAAGAGCTCAAAAGGGAGCTCTCTCCCTCTCTCAACTCTTAGGCCTTCTTTATGTAGAGAATGATGCTCTATTTATAGACTTTTTGAGAGGAGCATTTTGATAAATTTGATCGTGATATAAAGAACTACATAGTACAATTTATATTTATTTATTGGATCACAAAGCATTTACTCTGGAATAAAGTATATTTATGATGTCAGAATTGAGTGATATTGAGCTCGTTGAATTCATATCGTTGAGCCGCTTGATTTTCCTATAAGCATGCCAATTTTGGAGATCATTTGGTCATCCAATTAATGTATGAAGTTTCCAATTATGCTTCAATGCCTTGATTTGATCTCATTTATGCTCAGATTGGACCACTTTTGGGTTCATTTTGTCAAGACATTCAATTCAACTATAAATTTATCAAATTCAGAGTTCATATGATCTTAAATTTAATTCCAAAATATTTCACTTTACATTTTGCCTCGCGATACATGCCTCATATGCCAATTTTTTTTAAGAGATATCAACTATTAATTTATTCATAATATGAATATTATCTCATACACTTGTTCACTAATTTTTGTATTAAGATTATTATTTTAATAATTAGATTAATTATTTCCATTAGTGATTAATTATGAAAGTTTGAATTGATGGATTTCGAAAGAAGTTTAAAGTGGCATAATCGCTTCTTAGCGTCGCCACAAGTTACTTTTGGCTCGCAAGCACTTATATTACTGTGATAGTTTTCGGATTTCAAGTAAAGTGGCATTAGACGTATTTAATCAAATGCCTCGAAGTGAAGAAGACAAATAATAAAATAAATTCAAAATTTCAAAGTTTAGATTGGGCTGAATCAAGCCAGGGTTTGCTCATTCATTAGTCATTTTTAGCCCGATTGAGAATTACGCTCGAACTTCTTAGCCAAAAATCAACACGTAAGTATTACCAAAGTTCACTTTAAAGATAAATTGGACATGTCAGGCCGGTGGGTGGGATTAATTATTTTGACCGGATGTCGAACGCCGTCCGGAGGCCAACTAGAATGCGCCACATCACCCTATGCTTTGTGCTGCGGCTCGGTACCGCAGCTCGGTACCACTGACGTTGCTACACCAGATTCAAGTTTGAACGTAAAGCTGCATCCAGCCTCCGCACATAATAACTTCTCGTTGGATGAACCACCTAATTTAGGTACTGCTCTTAGGGGACAACTCAAAATAGAGCTTATCTCAAGGATAATTCACCTTATTAGATCTAGAAGATTGAGATGTTTACGCTCATAATACAACTCTATAAAAACCATTTGATCTTACAATCGATCGAAATTTTAAACAATTTGATGAAGTTGATACTATAATTTAAAAATGGTAACTAGAAAATCCATGCACTCTCACCTAAACAATTAGATGATGGTTTTAGAGCATTTTTATATAATTTTAATTCGGGAATAAATGGCTAAATGTTTTGTATGATTTTATTTTTCAATTACAAAATCATATTTTATTTGATCATATCATGGATAGTGTTATGATCCAGATTCTGTTGATCATCATTAATCATTTATTTTATATTCTTATCCAAATAAATAAATAAATTGTTTAAATTGATTTTTTTAATCAAAATCACTCTAATTTATTAATAAATAATCCAAACAATAAACTGAATTGAATGAATGATTGAAATTTTGTTATAAATCCAATATCCATAGATATTAGTGCAGAGTGATGTGGAAAAATATATATAGGCCTACACACAGCTCCTAAACATTTCTCCTAGACGACTAATTATTATGTGCGGACACCGAACGTCATTCGGAGATCAATCAAAATACGTCACATCACCTCTTGCTCGATACTGATGACATGACACATTCTGATTGGTCTCCGGATGACGTTCTACATCCGATCTCCGCACAAAATAATTTCTCCTCCCATACAGGGATTAGGCTAAGTATGGCATTGGATCCATAATAATGAGAAAGCACAGCTTACACAAATCACGAGCAACATTTTTGCGTTAACTGTTCATGTTTAATATTCTCATTTACAAGCAAGAATTATGCTATGCAATCAGCTATGATTTTCAAAGATATTAACAACCAATAGAAGCATTAATTAGGTTTCGTTTGGGACGATTTTCTTACTGCTTCTTAAAGCAAATTTTTAATTAAAAATCCAAAACTTTTATACTACAAAGCTGCTTTAAGAAACAGTAAGAACGCCGTCCAAAACGAAGCCTTAATTAGCTTGGTTTCCTGATGCTAATTGTCCATAAGAGATCTACATCAGAATGAACTGTAATTTTCGCTTCGCGCACAATGTTAGATGTGCTCACTAATCCACCAAAATGCATACCTGTTTTAGCTGGAGACAAACAATCATGAAAAATTTTGGATTAGAATATCCTGATCAAATTTTAATCTTGATGAGTTTTCAAATTATTTTATAAAAAAAACTGTGGATACTCACATAGATTCCATTGTAGACCAGTTGTAGTAGTACTTGTTGATGGTGCACCAACAGGGATAAGGCCACAGTGGGGGCCTTCCACAGACGGCTCTATGTAGATCTCATGGCGATGAGTTTTTGGGAGAAGATAAATCAAGCAATCTTCTGACAAGAGAATAATGCGCATGTTTGAGAACCGATAAAGCACATTAATGTTGCCAATTTCATGATCGAATCTTCCCCCGAGCGCTCCCAGCACAAGAATACAAAGCTGAAATTTGGAGTGTAAATATTTGCAAGTGATTCTTAGCAATAAATCTAACAAGTTATAAATACTATATTTCAGCTTGAAAACAGAAAAATGGTGCAGCAAAAATATGTTAGAAGTATTTAAAGATTGACATGAAGAGGTTTTTGATAACTATATAAATGTGTTTTCATAGCACAATACTCTTAAATAATAGTAGATGTGATAATATTTAAGAGTACATGTAATCTTACACCTGTATTTTGCAAAAAAACAAACATATAGGATTGGTACATCAAAAAGAGTAACTGAGAAAATGTTGTGAATTCTTGGAGAAAGACAAGCTTCTTGAATAGCTTCACCGTAGGAGAGAGGGAGAAGGAAGAGGACTCAAAGATTTTGAAGAGAAAATATAACAAATCTTTATTCTTTTCCCCTTACCAGGAAACAAATACAAACCCCCTTTTAGAAACCCATTCCTACAAAGGGACTAGACCAGCTCACTAAAACTATAATCAATAAAAATAAACTAATCACAAATTGGACCGAATACTAACAATCTCCATTTTTGTCCAATTTTACAATGCTGAGAAAACACATTTTGTTCATAAAGAACAGCCCAAAAACAGTTTTCCCTGCCAATTTACTCTTCTCCTCCACCTGTTGTTCACAAAGAACAGCCCAAGAAAAAGCCTCCACCGGACGGTTGTCTGTTTCACATCCATTTGTTCCCTCAAACCTGTGCTTGCTAAAACGTCCTGGCTCCACTTCTGATCCCACGTGAGCCCGTCTACGTGAACCCCGCTTCCTATCCTGCTAGTTCACCTGCATGACCCTGTTTTTTGATCTCATGAGCCTGTCTCCCGCACTAGGCTTCGGCTCCCACACGGCACCAACCCATCTCCCGTGCCTGGTCTGGACTCCAACAATACACCAACTTGTCTCTCGTGATCATTCATCACACGCAAGCACTAACTCACGTCTTCCGCGCCTGGTTGCTCGCATGAACTCCCGTACGGATCCACTTGCAGCCCGTATGCACACCTACAGGGGACCTAGCCCACGTGAAAGTCTCCGCGCACTCCAGCCTTCCAATCCACATCCCAACCCTCTGGCCCATGCACGACCACACCAACCCTCCCGTGCAATATGTCACGCGTGCTCCTCTCTGACAGAACACATGCACCCGCTGCGAGCTGACAGCCTACTTGCCAGAGCCCAGACCTAGCGCCTGTGTGGCTTGTTACCGTACACATTCACGCACAATCACGCGACCTTCTGTACGCAGTTCAATCCTGATCCAAACCCGCACCCGCAGCCTGTGACACCCTCGTCCCATCCGCTTGTGCGATTCCGTGCATAAGGTCATGAACACATAGGGCTTTAGATCATTCTACCTATTCGTCCCTTGTTCGACTTAGGCCCGTAATCACGCGACCGTCCCGCGCATGATACTCTTGTGCTCCCTTCCGATCCCTCGCCTGCGTGCTCTTTCTCGCGGTTCCAACCCGAGGCCGCCCTCTTCCGCAACTCGTATGCCCACCGCAATCCTATATTCTTGTATGTCGTTTCCCACCTGCCTTCCACGTGCACTACTCTCGCGCTTCCGACCCATGGCCCACCTCCACGCTTCTACGCGTGGGTGCCTCCCGCACGATCTGATTCAATATTGTAAAATTTCAAGTTTACTCAAAGCAACATGGAATGCTTTAAATAAGCATGATATTGCCAATCTTTACTTGGGATTAGTAGCCTAGCAACATGGAATTAACAAAAGGTTCTCCCATGAGGGCATCATACATCGAAGTTGAAGTGCATCTACTAACCTTATAGGTCTAGCAATTTTTTTTATTCATGATACATGTCATCCAATCCTGCCCTATAAAATATTTGTTCAATAATTTGCTCTCCTACCACATAAAAATGTCTTAGCGATTATTAGTCATCACCCTATCGCTCAATAAAATTTGGAATACGTAAGTTGATGCATCTTTTTTTAAAAAAAATCTTAAAGGCTAAAAGGATATCAAACAATTCAAGTATAATTTTGACAAAAATATTAAATACTAAGAAGAAAATGAGAATTGTGACAATTACCATAAAATTCAATCCATAAGAAATACAACTAGTTCATAAATGTTGCCGGCTGGGAAATCCGCGGCGATAGAGTGGAAATATTTTACGTCTTAGCGATGCATGAAAATTCATCACAGAAACAAACAATTAAGATGACAAAGTAATACAAAAATCTTTAGGGGGAAAATCCTAAAAAGGGATAAAACAACGGGGCCTCGCCCAGTTGAAATGATTCAACTATTATTTGAATGAATTACAAAGACCGATCCGTCCCCTAACTCAAAGACAAAGAAAATACAATATGTTGAAGATTTTGCAAAACTTCAGACAGGGTACCCTTGATCTTGAATGAATGATAGATGTTGGAAATTTGGTGACAACAGTCAGAAAAATGTTCAGCAGAGGTCTAACAATATTTGGAGATCCGATGATGTCCAACGAAAAGAGCAGAAGTCTGACGATAATCGGTGGTCGGAAAGAGATTCAACGGCAGTCGAGAAGAGATTCAACGGTGGTCGAAAGAGACCCATCGACGTCCGACGAACAGTGGAAGTTTGACAATGGCTGGTGGTCGGGAAGGGATCCGATGGTGGCCAACAAATGGGCGGAAGTCCAATGACGGTCGGTGGTCAAGAAGAGATCCGGTGGCGGCTAACGAACAAGCATAAATTTAGAGGCAGTCCATGGTTAGGAAGAGATTTGGTGGCGGCCAACGAACTGGTGGAATTTTGGCGACGGTCGGTGGTCAGGATGAAATCTTATGGTGAATGAGCAGAATTATGGCGACAGTTTGTAGTGGGAAGAAATCCGACAGCAGCCAACGAATGAGCAAAAGTTTGGCGATGGTCCGTGGTTGGGAAGAAATCCGGCGATAGCTCGTGGCCGGGAAGAAATCCAACGGCTGTCGGCGACAAGAGAGCTCCTACGTTTTCTTCTTTCTTCTTCCTCCCTCCCTCAGGTGAAAAATAAAGAGTTTATTTATAGTTTTTTTGGAGTAACATGACTAGTAAATATAGAGAAGATCAAGGGAAAGTTGAGAGTATTCCAACAGAAACGGATGGCTTATATCAACTCACTCAATCACATATCGTTTATCAAGCATTTTAAGTGCCTTAATGATGTCAAAATTAGGCGGTCTTGGGTTTGTTGGATTTGTCTTATCGAGCCTCTCGATTTGACTATAAACATGTCAGATTCAGTTATCATTTGGTCATCCAATTAATACTATGAAGCTTTCAAATAGACTTTGATCCTTCTATTTGGCCTCATTGGGCTTGGATTGGATTGAACTTGGTGTCATTGGGTTCATCCCACTAAAACGATCAATTTGACTATAAATTTGCTAAAATTGGAGTTCAAATGATCCCATATTTAATTTTTGAAGCTTTTGAGTCATATTTGACTTTTAATAGGACAATGGAGAAAAAAGATCCATGTAGCCGACCCCACGTAGTGGGACAACGGCTTGATGTTGTTGTTGTTGAGTCATATTTGCATCGAGATTCATGTTTGATCAAAATAGTTTTTTAATGACATATCAATAAGATACAATAGGAGATGGATTTGGTAAATACTGTCAATACAAAAATATAAATATATTTTATGCGAGGAAGATCTAATAAGGCAATTTTTATGCTAAGATATTAATATAGAATAATTGGACTTTAATATGGTTTTATTGATTATAGAAAGAAATATGATCGAGTACTAAGAAATTGTTTTTTTATATATTAAAAAGCAAAGATGTGTCAAAGTTATGGTTAAGTTATTAAAAATGTAAATAGTACTACTTGAAATAAGCATAGATAAACGAAAGAATTGCTAATTATAATAAGATATATCAAAGATTAACAGCAATTCCATATTACTTTGTATTGATTAAAAAGTGCTTATAAAAGAGTTTGATGTAATGTACTTTGACATATGTTATTTGCTATTTGATAAGTAAAATCTCTTCTAAATTAAGTTAAAATAATATTATTTTCTTAAAAAATAAGAAGCTTAAGATTTGTATAGAATATTAAATACATGAAATGCAAATTTGATAACTACAATCAACAATATGCTACGATCAAGGATACTTAAATGGATATATTTGAGAACCTTGCATTAATGAATGGAAAAAATAAGGATGGAGATACAAACATAACGTTTAAAATTAAAATTGAGTATTTAAAATTCAATCTCACTACTACAAAGCACTAAGAAAACATCATCTAGAATTAAACATAAAATTTAGAAAATTAAAAACCAGCCATATAATATTGCATTGAGTGTTAAATAAAAAATAGTCATCAATTGCTAGACTAGAGTACTACACTAATGAAAATGTTAAGATGAATGTGATCAGAAACTAGATGATACAATAAAAGAATAAAAATAAAAAGAAAAAATGGGTTTTGCAAATATTGAAGATAATGCAGTAAACAAAACACTACGTGGTTTCAGCATTTATAGCCAAGAGCATTAGGTGCATCATTGAGGCAGAAAGATAAAATTACTAGAAATGATTCAAAAGGAATAGTACAGCTGACCGGTAACATAAAAGAGATCTGGCACTATTAGAAAGAAGTCGGCAGCAATGAATAGAAGAGGACACTTAAAAAAAAAATTGAATGGTTCTGATAAATCTGAGAATGAGTTGTGATGGCCATTGACAAACTATGCCACTAATCAAACATGACTAGGATAGTCAATGTCAACAATTTTATACTAATGATATAAGCACCATTATTGAATAATTTCCCATCTAAATGAAGATATTATAGTGATGTGAAACATAATTGCATGGATGAATTGCTTAAAGGAAATTTGTACGTTTAATATTCCAAAGGGAAAGACAAATATGGAGCTCCGGCGTAGTCACTTTGGTGCTGGGGAAGAAGTGGGCAGCAACACTAGGTTTGGGAACCTCCTGGACAGCAATCGGAGACCCTCTGGACAGCCAGACAGCCGTAGGAAATCTGCTAGGATGGCTGGACAGCAACCAAAGATGTTTGGATGGTCACTAGGAAAGCCTGGCCAGCAATTTTGACCCTAAAACAACTTTGGACAGCAGCCTTTGAGGTTAGAAAGGCCTTGGACAGCACTTGAGGGATTTCTGGTCAGCAAACAGGAGCAAATATGGCAGCACTATGGCTGGTCGGAGTTTCCAGGACAGCTGTTTCTTAGTGGGAAATTGCTGGACAACAATTTAGAACAGGTCTTAGGAGCTAGGTTTTGAATTTGAATCCCCAAATAATGTAGAAAGGGGGGGAATTCATTCCTTAATGAGGGGTTGATTGAGGCAATTAGTGGGAGGTGATTTAATGAGGCAAGAGAGAGAGAGAGAGAGAGAGAGAGAGAGAGAGAGAGAGAAACATCTAATAATTTTTTAAAATTTATAATTACTTGAAAATTATAATTAATAAAATTTTAATTAAAAAATGACCAAAATATCCTTATATATAACACCATTAACTCTAACATTAGATGTTAGGATAAAAAAAGTCTTATTTTAAAAAGTTGAGGGACCAAATTAATCTCCCAAAAGAGTTGGGGGACATTTTGATCACTCATAAAGAGTTGAGGGATCATTTTGATCATTTTCTCTTATAGTATAGATCCCCAAATTATAATCATCCATCAAAGGTCCGATTATTGATAGGTCTGGTTTCCCAGAAGATTAAAACAAAAATTAGGGATGACAAAATTACTAATTCTTTAGAAGATGGGGTGGTACGGTTTCTGGGAAACTTGTATTTAGTGTAATGTTAAGCTCATGCAGTTTCCAAATTCATATTAAAGACAATAAGTTTTACGTCATTATAAGAACAGAAAGCAATTTCGTGGGTCAACACGTTCATTTATACCCGCAAATGTTTTTTTATTGAAATATAGAATTAAAGGAATCTGGGCATTGAAATTAAATCCTGGTTTAAACCATCACCGCTAACAAAATTCTTTTCACGGTTTAAGTGATGCCTATGATTTAGCATTATGTACTTACATTTGATTTCTCCAAGATGTGTTGGCCATCACAAACGAAAGCTACACACTTGTGTAAGTCGGTTGTGTCTTGGTCATGAGACTCATCCAATATCTTAACCCCCTGCCATAGAAGGCAAAACACAAAAAAATGTGCAATTCTATTATTGCTCTGCTTGTGCATTTAGATTATAAATAGAAAGCTGATATGAAATGCAGCACACATAAGAAGAGTTAGAATAACCTAATGCGTGGTTTTGAGACAAAGCTCATATGGAGAATTGCATCAAACATTTTAGAAGTTATAGTTGTTCCACTACAAGTTATTTCCATGTCAAAATTCAAAGAAAAATCATAATGAGATGAAGCATCATCAGCCACATTATTGATCAAACTAACTATGAATAATATTAGTTCTTTTTTATAAGACTTAGATCTAGAAATGTCTAATTCAGATTGAAAACAGGAATGTCATAGTACTAAACGAAGTTTCAATTTGCAATTTATTGACTTACATATGAAAGAGATACTCCTATTCTTGATAATGTGATGGAATTTTGTTAACCCCTAACTAAATATGTGTTAGTACTTAAATTAAATGCATTGGCTGGATTTATGACCTTCTTTCCAACAAACTTTTTTTCTTACAGGCATGAATGCATCTCCATCATTTTGATTCAAAAAAAAGAACTTATCACCAATTACTAGGAAAAAATGGGAACTCTATTAGTTCAATGAACTTTAAGATTAACTCAATTATATCCCCTTGGTACATAAAATAATAATACCAGTCAACTATAGAACTATAGAATTACTTGGCAATGGTATGCCCAGATAAGTCTAACATGAGCCTAAGAAATGCTTTGTTTCCAACATGCCTACTTAGAAATCATTAGAACAGAGCTAAAGGCAATTAGCACTACTGCCAGTTTAGACAATACAAGGCACTAATATTGCTAATATTTTTTTTTTTTAGAGTTTTAACCATATTATGGTTCTCGAATGCACCTAACTGAAAAAATATTGCATTTTGAAGACAAGTAAAAGAAGATTCATGTAAAGTAGCATATATTGAAATGTTGCAAGTCAATGGTCCGCATGGTCTGGGATTCAGAAAATCCTAACCATGGTTTTTTTTATGGTTAGGTAATATCACTTTGTTAAATGTAAAACCAACAATGTGGGACACGAAATTCATTGTGAAGGTCTTCAAAAATATCTACAAATACCAATCAATAAAAATTATTAATTGCATTCCATCAATCATATAGTTGGGAATGTCGATCATAATGCTGATGATAACATACAAATATCTTTGGATTAGGCATTGATCCACAATTAAAGCCCAAACAATATAATAAATAATATCTCCAACAATTCTCAAGTTTCCACTATTGCCACCTTAAATACCAGCAGTAAAACCACTCATGCCTCAAATAATGGTACAAGTGGGAAGCCTCAAAGGATTTGTAAGAAATGATCGTAAGATAAAATCAGCCAATTCTATTTTTCTTGCATGAAAAAAAAAAAGTCTAAGGCTTCGTTTGGGGCTACTTTTAAACTGCTTTCTAAAGCAGTTTTCTAGTACAAAAATTTCTTGAATTAAAATTTTTTGTACTAGAAAGCTGCTTTACAAAGCATTAAAAAAGCCGCCCCAAAAGAAATCTAAGTCTTTCTCCAATAAATAACAATCTTTGGCCAAAATGTCCAATTTCACAGACAAATATAGGAGAATGCCCATCAAAATTTTCCATCAATAACCCTTATGGAGGGAAAAAAAGACATCTTTCAACGATTCCAATAGAACTTTCACAGTTTATCATGATAGAGAAAGTTACAACATATCTATATAATCTAAGAAACTTGACCATAATAATAGTTGACGGATGCACGTGACTATGTCCGAGTTACTTAAAATATTTCCCACATAGAAAGCTAATCGGTTGTAATAAAATGATGTACATTAAGTTCACAGTGTTGCACATTACTCTATACAATAAAATTGTATATAATACATAGCAGGAGCCTGCCTAATAAAATATTTCCCAAAATTATTGATATATTATATAAAATTGGCATCATCGTGTTGTAAAATGTTTTACTGAGCCAGTTTTTTCTGTCCTCAGAAGCAGTTCTACTAGAAAAAGCTGTTTGTTATTGTGTTTGCTAAAAAATTATTTTCCTATTAATGTACTTCTATTTGATAATTTGTTAAATATAAAAAATAATAGTCATCACTGAAAACCCTCTTGCAATACTGGATAATAATGATCTATGTTCATGAGCTTCAACTGATGTATGCTTGGTCAGTAAAGTCAAATGATATTGGGTTGTGAGATCTTTCTAGGAAGATTAATGTAGTTTTCTTCACGCATAAAGTTATTCTCAAAGTTGCATTTGAGAACTAAATCAATGGCTGTTCACCATTTCATTTACAGTTATAACTTGTGTCAACATTACTTAAAAAATTTAATTGCATGTTTTATTTCATTTCTGAATAAACATGATGGGTTGATTTTTTTTAATCCAACATTGGATTTGTAATTAACTTTGTATTATTAGGATGCATATTCTATACCTTAAATTGCAATTACTGTATTATAAATTTAGGGATGGTTGGGTAAAATAATAACATATCTAGTTTTTTCAATTTCAATTTTGGGGATTTCGAGCTGGCTTGAAATGGGCTCTAGGGACTTAACCAAATTCTAACCTATTCAGCTCAAAATCAAGTCATGAATCAATTTCATGCTAGGCGTTGATAGTTCAATTCGATTTTAAGCCACTACAATATCAGTTCATGATCGGTGTTAAATGTCTTCTTATCTAGGCTGCAACCTTCTATGCTTCCTTTATTATTTATTTTGTTGTATTTTCCTTTAATATTCTGGGATTAAGTCGTGCAGTTTATGTAGAACTTTCAACAATTCATGCTACAATGCGAGAGAGAAAAGTGCCTCAAAATGCCTTAAGTGCAGCAAAGATGATGAATCCTGCACATAAGTTGCATTCATACTTTAATAAGAGTACATGCGCGCACCCATCCCCCCAGCATGCATAATAATGAAAGCCATAATAAAAAATTATGGGCTTCAGAAGAGGCATTTTATGGGCTATTTAGATCATTCTTATTTGAAAATTAGAGTTTTTTGAATGTCTAATCAGTCTTTTAATGACAACAACGTTACAACCTAAGGATATATGTGAACCAAAAAAATAAAAATTCATAATATTAAAAATGCACCATAGAGGTCAATGAACCTAAACAAGCCATAAAAGGTAAGCAGTTAATCACCAGGATTAAGATTTAACATTAGTTGCACATGGGAACCTTCATGTATGACGTTCAACAAGAAAATCTAAACTAAAGGAACAAAGAGATATCTCAAACGAAAGTAAGATATAATTTACAACAAGAACAACACAAAGGAAAAAACTACAAAACATAAGTCATCGAATAATATATCATACCAAATCAGAATAGTAATCCTTCACTTCCGCTCTTATTGAATCCATATCACCATTAACTAAATCTGGCTTGTACCTATCACAAGTGAAAGAGAAAAAAAAAAAGATGTTCAAAGCTGCTTTCTATATTATAAAAAATAAGTAATTTGATTATTGAATAATGGAAGCAAAATAGGCAAAATTAATAATATTGCAAATTTAGATGATATACTCAGTAATGTAATAACTCTAGAACAGCCATCGAATCACTATAATAAAAGCATAAGAAGGATCCACCCTTTTCTCGAGTAAATAAATTGTGATACCAATAATAATGTTCTAAAATGGTGCTTAGCTGGTGGGTATGATAAAAACCAAACTTTTAGATGCACGATGGATTTATATATTAGTTTTAAATAATAAGTTACTACCTCACTAACAC
Organism: Dendrobium catenatum; assembly: GCF_001605985.2. Lineage (NCBI taxonomy): Eukaryota > Viridiplantae > Streptophyta > Magnoliopsida > Asparagales > Orchidaceae > Dendrobium > Dendrobium catenatum. The sequence continues at coordinate 377,316 of NW_021361827.1, read as the reverse complement.
AGTAAGATGACAAAAGCAAGCATTGAAAAAAGATCAGTATGATTGAGCATAAATATTGCCACCTACAAATGCATATCAATTGTATTTTAGATATCAAACATAGACCTAAAAAAAAGAAAACTACCTATAGTTTGCTCTTTTCTTCCAAAAAGACCACATTTTATTTTTATAATTTCATAAAAATACTCATTAGTTTTAAAACATTAATAATTAAAGAAACTTAATTTAATTATTGACTAATTATCTTTAATTTTGAGGGATTTACATACATAACACTTTATTTCATGCTATTACATATCTAACACCTAAAACATTAATATTACATGCCTACCACCATAGAACAAATATGGGTACATGGAATGAAATATTAAAATTTATAGGGTGGTATGAGTGGTAAGAATGAAATATAGGAGTGTTATATTTGATATTAAAGATGTATATGGATGAAAGACATGTAATATTAATATTTCAAGTGTTAGATATGTGAATAGCAAGAAATAAAATTGTATGTATGTAAATTCCCCATTTTTGGTTCCATCTTCTTTAGAAATTCACACCTCCAACATCATCTCATTGATAATCTTGTGAGAGCACTGAAATGAACTTGAGCAACGTAGGAGCCACAATAACTCAATGAGACATCTTTCATTTTTTTTAATATTTTATTTTTTTGATCAAGATAAAACTTAGGGTTTGTTGACCTCATTTTTGTCTTGATTTTCCCTCGAGCATGTTCGAGCGAGTTGATCGAGTCTCGTCGAGCTCGATTCAATTCGAATCGACATCAATTTGAGTTTTATTGCTATTAAATTAGTGTAATCAACCCGCATCGCCTGATTTGAATCGAATTGAGTTCAATTTTAAACCCAAGTTTGACATGGATTAACCCAATTAGTTTTGGCTTAGTGCCAATTTGCTTTTAAAGAAATTTGAACTATTTTCTAGATCAGGCCCTTGATCCGACGGCCCCGATCTCCCTGCTCTTCTTCTAGTGCCCTAACCGAGGCCAAAAAGGCTCCATCTCACGCCCAATCCCCCGCTCTGAGGCGGCGCTCCCCATTTTCTCTCTCGGGGTTCTAGTAAGGGGGAGAGGGGAAGAGCTCTCTCTCCCGTTTCCCTCTCTGTTCGCAGACGCCCCGAGCCCCCCCTTTTTGTTCCTTCGTTCGCGAAGACAGGGAAGGCCGAAGCCCCCTCCCTGTTTCTTCTAGTTCGCAAGCCTCAAGCGCGAGCTCTCTCTCCCCCTTTGGACGCTGTTCATGAAGCCTAGGAGAAAAGCCAAAATGCCGCCTCGCTTCCGTCCGAAGCCAGGTCGTGATTTCCCTAGCCCCGAGCTCTCTCTCTCTCCCGTCGCTCTGGTTCGGAGAAGCCCCGTCCGGCCTTCCAATTCGCACGCCTTCAACTCCAGACCTGAAGCCCTCTCCCGATCTCTCTGGTTCGCGCGACGGACGATGAAGCCGAAGCCTCCCGACTTCCTCTGCATTCGCATGCCTGACGCTCCTCTTGGTAGCCGGACCCGAAGCTCCCTCTCTTTTTCGTCGTTGCTGTTCATATGGACCGAACCCGACGCCGGATTCGCACGATTCTTCGGCCTCAACCGAACCTCATCCCTCTTCTTTAGGGCAGGTAATTTCTTCCCTCTTTCTTCCTCTTCTTCTATTTTCCCTCCATCTTCTATTCGTTCACTAATTTCTTCTATTTCTTTCACTACCTTCTTACCCTATCTTCATCATTTTCTTTGTTTTGAGCTAGATGACTAGGGTTGATGAATGGTTTGAGTTTCTGTGATTATCTGAAATCTGAAATGAGTTTTGTCTTGTGGATTAAAATAGCCTTAACTTCTTTTTTTTTGGCTTTCTCTTGAGAAGGGTTGCTTTTCTTTCCCAAAGCCTAGCAAGAAGCCATGATAGATCTGATTTGAAGTTTATGAAGGACCCTTTGTATTAAATTTATTCCTTTTTTTTTTATCTTCCCTGATATCGTGAATGATAGATATTGTGAGCCCTCTTTATTAAGATAAGCAAGAACCTGATCCTTCCTTGGGTTCCTTTTGCTAAGATTGTAACAGTGATTGCATATTTGATTTCTTTCTTCTCAAATTAGGGTGATGTTATCAAATGTTAGTTACTTTTTCATCTTCATGAAAATTCAAAGAAAAAGATGCAGCTAAAATTTCTTTCTTGAAGTCGATAAGGTTTCATTGTGTTTACCCTTGTTCTCACAAATGCCATAGAACATGAGGTGACGTAGAACATTTGTGAACAAATTTATATGTTATATTTTAAGTAAGTAATCATTATCGCTATCATGGTTAATATTTAATAAAAAATATAGACTACCTTACATCCTCCTTTTGACAAAGTCCTCATGTTAATGCCACTCTGATGAGAAGTTAGAGAATGCTTCATGGAAGAGATTTGGTTATCCTAACAAAACAAGGCTGTTTTTCTTCTATCCCATAATATGATGCTAGTTCTGAATTCTTGTTGAGAAGTAATTATATGCATTGTGTCATGTGTCAATTTTGAGAGAAATCATGCACTATTGATATTAAGTTGTGAGTATTTAGAGAAGTTGAAAGATACTTTGGGTTGTTCGGAGAGAGATCTGGGGTCTTTGCAAGATTTTGGCATGTGCTTCATGTGGTTTAGTGTATTGCTCCCTTTGTGATTTCGTTAACATGAGCATCTCCGGCAAAGTTTTATTATGGTTTTTATCAAAAGGAGCCTATGTTCTGGGCCTATTTCCCTTGCAAGATTGATAAATACCTTGATTCATGAGAAGATTTGGTAGTTAGAGCTATATGTTTCTTCCCCTAAGAAAAATTCCTAATACTTGGCAACATGGATTTGTTTCTAATTCTGCTGATGTTTCTGAGAGGAATGGTATAGATCCAAATTAAAGTGGAAACTATTGGAGGTTACACTCATGCATTGTTTTATCTACATTTGCAAAAGGAAAGTGGAATAGAACAAAATATTTTCTTTATACCCTTTCATGAAACATAAAATTTGGATATGAATTTGTATTCTTTCGATCATAATTCATGACCTTGCATATGAATACACACATAGAGTACCACATTGAGTTTTGGATTCAAAGTTTTATATGAATAGTAATTGGTGGTTATATTGAGTTTCGTCAATAAGTGCCTTTTGGATTGTTGTGTTAATACATGTGTGGACTCGTTTGGAGCAAAGTTTACTTTACAAAAGTGATTGTTTGCGCCATGATATCTTATGAGAATTTCTACATTGTTGTTGCTTATGAGAGGTCGTCGAGCTTTGTAGTTGCTACACAGTGACATAAATATAGTATTGGGTTATGAGTATATTGTGTTAAGTTGGGGATTAATGAGAGAGAAGAATTAATGAGAGGAGAGAGGTAGGGAAGGCGGCTATAGGAGGGAGGGGGGAGTTAGAAAGGATTTCAAATGGTTTCCTAAATAAAGTCAATTAAATTAAAGGAGATTTATTGCTCATATCTCTTTTAATTTAAATTCAAATATAAATTTACTTTATTTAGAAACTTTCCAAATATAACTTAGGCTAAATTAGAAAAGAATTCAAATTTGAAATTGATTCAAAATCGAATTAATTCTCTTTCCAAATTTACCGTGATCAATTTAGGAAAGTAATGAATGTGATGAAAATTTGGATCTAAAGGAGGGGTAGGTGTGCCAGCGGCTAGGTCTTGGGCAAGGGAAGCCGACGGTTAAGGGGAGGGGAAGGAATTTAGGGTTAGATGGGTGCGGGGAGGTGAATTCGACTTAGGGCCGGCGGGTTAGGTGGGGAAGAGAGGGAGGCCGGCAGCTTGGAGGTGGGAGATGGGGTGGCCGTTTGGGGTTATGTTGGTGGTGGGATTCAACCGAGAGAGGTAGGGATGGAGATATAACCGGCGGTTTGTAGAGAGGGAGTGAAGGAAGGGAAAAGAGATGGTCAACCACGAACCCGAACGCTTCCTGTGGTTGGTGGGAGATTGACTTCCTCCAATAAATAACAATCTTTGGCCAAAATGTCCAATTTCACAGACAAAGATAGGAGATTGCCCATTAAAATTTTCCATCAATAACCCTTCTGGAGGGAAAAAAAGACTTCTTTCAACGATTCCACTAGAATTTTCACAGTTTATCATGATAGAGAAAGTTGCAACGTATCTATATAATTCAAGAAACTTGACCATAATAATAGTTGAAGAATGCACATGAGTATGTGCGAGTTGCTTAAAAATATTTCCCACATGGAAAGCTAATCGGTTGTAATAAAATGATTTACATTATGTTCACAGTGCTGCACATTACTCTATCCAACAAAATTGTATATAATGCATATCACGAGCCAGCCTAATAAAATATTTCCCAAAATTATTGATACATTAAATAAAATTGACATCATCGTTTTGTAAAATGTTTTACTGAGCCAGTTTTTTCTGTCCTCAGAATCAGTTCTACTAGAAAAAGCTGCTGGTTATTGTGTTTGCTAAAAAATTATTTTCCTATTAATGTACTTCTATTTGATAATTTGTTAAATATAAAAAATAATAGTCATCACTGAAATCCCTCTTGCAATACTGTATAATAATGATCTATGTTAATGAGCTTCAACTGATGTATGCTTGGTTAGTAAAGTCAAATGATATTGGGTTGTGAGATCTTTCTAGGAAGATCAATGTAGTTTTCTTAACGCATAAAGTTAGTCTCAAAGTTGCATTTGAGAACTAAATCAATGAAAGTTCACCATTTCATTTACAGTTATAACTTGTGTCACCATAACTTAAAAAAGTTAATTGCAAGTTTTATTTCATTTCTGAATAAACATGATGGATTGATTTTTTTTTAATCCAACTTTGAATCTGTAATTAACTTTGTATTATTAGGATGTGTATTCAATACCTTAAATTACAATTACTGTATTATAAATTTAGGGATGGTTGGGTAAAATAATAACATAAATAGTTTTTTCAATTTCAGTTTCAGGGATTTCGAGTTGGCTGGCAATTGGCTCTAGGGACTTAACCAAATTCTAACCTACTCAGCTCAATAATCAAGTCATGAATCAATTTCGAGCTAGACGTTAATAGTTCAATTCGATTTTAAGCCACTACAATATCAGTTCACAGTCGGTGTTAAATGTCTTGTTATCTAGGCTGCAACCTTCTATGTTTCCATTATTATTTATTTTGTTGTATTGTCCCTTAATATTCTTGGTTTATGTCGTGCGGTTTATGTAGAACTTTCACCAATTCATGCTACAATGGGAGAGAGAAAAGTGCCTCAGAAATGCCTTAAGTGCAGCAAAGATAATGAATCCTGCACATACGTTGCATTCATACTTTACTAAGAGTGCATGCCCGCACCCACCCACCCAACATACATAATAATGAAAGCCATAATAAAAAATTATGGGCTTCAAAAGAGGCATTTTATGGGCTATTTAGATGATTCTTATTTGAAAAACAGAGTTTTTTTAATGTCTAATCAGTCTATTGATGACAACAACGTTACAACCTAAGGATATATGTGAACAAAAAAAAAATTCATAATATGAAAAATGCACCATGGCGGTCAATGAGCCTCAGCAAGCCATAAAAGGAAAGCAGTTAATCGTCAGGATTAAGATTTAACATTAGTAACACATGGGAACCTTCATGTATGACGTTCAACAAGAAAATCTAATGGAACAAAGAGATATCTCAAACAAAAATAAGATATAATTTACAACAAGAACAACACAAAGGAAAAAACTACAAAACACAAGTCATCGAATAATATATCATACCAAATCAGAATAGTAATCCTTCACTTCCGCTCTTATTGAATCCATATCACCGTTAACTAAATCTGGCTTGTACCTACACAAGTGAAAGAAAAAAAAAAGATGTTCAAAGCTTCTTTCAATATTATAAAAGATAAGCAAAATAATGTGATTATTGAATAATGGAAGCAAAATAGGCAAAATTAATAATATTGCAAATTTATATGATATACTCAGGTATGTAATAACTCTAGTAGACTCATCAAATTACAATAATAAAATCATAAGAAGAATCCACCCTTTTTTCTTCAGTAAATAAATTGTGATAGCCATAATAATGTTCTAAAATGGGGCCTACTCCTTAGCAGGTGGGTATGACAACAACCAAACTTTCAGATGCAGGATCGATTTACATATTAGTTTTAAATAATAAGTTACTACCTCACTAACACAAATTAACATAAGATGATAAAAGCAAACATTGAAAAAAGATTAGTATGATTGAGCATAAATATTGCCATCTAGAAATGCATATCAATTATGCCTTAGATATCAAATATAGACCTAAAAAAAGAAAACTATCAATAGTTTGCTCTTTTCTTCCAAAAAGACCACATTTTACTTTTATAATTTCATAAAAATACTCAATTAGTTTTAAAACATTAATAATTAAAGAAACTTAGTTTAAATTATTGACTAATTATCTTTAATTTCTTTATCCTTTTCTTCATAAATTCACACCTCCAAGACCATCTTCTTCATAAATTCACACAAACTCAATGAGACATTTGTCATTTTTTAGTCAAGATAAAACTTAGGGTTGCCCCCAAAAATTGAGGCATATAAGCCTAGGTTGCTTAAATCCCCCAACAGCATTACAATTTACAACCAAAGCGTTAATGCTTGGGTTGCCATAAGGCTAACCATCATTGCTTCTGTTACTAAAAAAACGAGGGAAAGGGTTGCAGAAGACCCAGGAAGTAATACTAGGGCTGCCATATATCTAGCAAGATTACAAGCCAGCTAGTAGCACTTGGGTAGGGCAAACCTAGGTTTAATTCCTACTTTGCAAGAAAACCAGGCATCAATGTTTGGATTTTTCTATCTTAAGTGTCATGATTGCAAAATACAGCGAACTTTAATCTTTGTTAAAACAATTTTAGCCATGTTGATGTAGAACGGGAAGGAGGATTGAATCCTATGGGTCTTAAAGAGCAAATACATAAGTCTAAACAGCAGCTTTTGGGTTCTCAAAAGTCTTGGACAGAAACTCTTCTTGTTGGAAATCCCTGGACAGCAATCCAATAATGTCCAGAAAAGCCTGGACAGTAATGGGTCGAATTTCGGGACTAGCCAGCTGGTTTGTGATTGCAGAAAAACTGCTGGACAGCAGTTTAACAGCCTCCAGAATACGGGACAGCAACCCTGTTCAGGGAAAAATCAGGCTCTCTAGCTCCGGTGATAATTTAGTTGTTTGAGAGGAAGCAGACAGCCACCACGAGCTCTCTGGATGCAGCTGGACAGCAATCTGTAATTTGGAGACAGCGGGATAGCATTTGGAGATTGCCAAGATTGCTAGATAGCAGCTTTAGTACTTGAAAAATTCTGGCTAGCCACCTACAATTGCTTGGGAAAGCTTGGACAGCAATTTGCTGTGGGTAAAACAGCAACTGGGAGGCAAGTTAATATGGAGAGGGAACGCGGGATGATAGGGTGGGTTAAGGAATTTTTATTTTCCAAATCAAAGACTTGATTTGGGAAATAAAAATTGGAAATAAAGCTCAGGGAATTTGGCTATGACCAAAGTGGGGAGAAGGCCTGACGTGAAGCTGGGAGGAAATTAGGGAGGAAATAATCTATTTCCTAAATTCAAGCTCTGATTTCTGGACATAAATTAGAGCTTAGTTATTAGGAAAAATTTCAGCCAATAGGGACATAAGGATTTGAAATTCTTTCCTAAAGGCTGGGTTTAGATTTAGGCAATACTTAATTGAGTATTGAAGGGCTAGGGAAGAGGGGCCGGCTGCATTATCAGGTGGATGGGGTTTTGAGTGCCATGTGTCCAAACTTGCTTAAAATGGTTTTAAACTTAGGAAATTATTTAAGTAACTCTATTTGAATTTGAATTCAAATGTTGTTAACTTAAGAAACTTTCCTAAAATAGATTTGCTAATTTAGGAAAGATTTCAAAATTCAAAATGTTTTGAATTTGAAATGAGGGATTTGTGGAGGGAAAGTTTTGAGTTAATGAGCTAGGGAATCACGAGCCCGGACCCATCCTGCGGCTGGTGACAACTTTGATTCCTTCTCATAGGAATCTCACTCTCATTCTCTCCCAAGAACAAAGTGTGGAACACAAAATTTTCATATCAAATTAGCCATCCTATTACAATAGATAAAGGCCATATATATAGGCCAAAACATGAGAAAATAAAAATAACAAAATTGCCCCTCGGGCTACAACACTCAAATAAATTAACCTAGGGGTAAAACAGGAAATAACATAAAATAGAAACTAAAATGCAGAAAATAATTCATAAATGACACTTAAATCAGAGCCGTCGATTTACGACGCCTCCTGTGATAGATGCGCCAGATTTTCGTGCCGATGTCCGCATCACATGTATTCTTTTACACACACACGCAAAAAAAAAAAAACTACAATTTGTTTAAAAAAATTCTCCAAAAAAAAAAAAATGAAGACCAAGTTTAACTCTACAGCACACCTGTTTTAATCAGGACTATTAGTCATTTCATGAATGTCCATCTTGAGTTATATGAAAAACCCAATACTCGCTTAAAGATTTAAATTCACAACACCACATAACTGACACTAGAGGATTTCCACCCCTACCTTAATTATTCAATAATAATAATAATAATAACAAACCTGCGCCTAACTTCCCCGGGATCTTCATCGGGAAAAAACTCCGGCATTCCATCAAAAAGTCTGTTTGCCCCTCCATCCGCGCAAACCCTCAGCTTTGCTGTTCCACATAGCAATCACAGTCCAGAGCTCCAGTACTAAAAAAATCGAAATAAAAGCAAAAAAAAGGTATAGAAAACCAAGAGGGAAAGTCAAAGAAAGGAGGAGGAATACCTCGTTCCCAAAGGAGAGGAGCAAGGCCAGGGAGTCGCTGGTTAAGGATAATGAGGGCATGCACAGACGAGGGGAGATCGTCTGTGGCTTCTGATGATGAGGGGAGGAGGAAGGTTGAAGCGTGGCGCATCACCTCCATTAAAATTTTGTCCTCCGTTCTTCGCACTTCTCGATCTCATAAAGCAGCAGGGGCCAATTAAAAATAGTCATGAAATAGCTTTTGAATAATATGTAAAATTTTAGGGGTTTTACATGCACATAACCTAAATATTAAAATTCGTATATTTAATATTTAAAATTTATTATTTATACTTAGAGTAGCAGAGCACTACATTAGATATCCATACCCACACCCATCTATGTACCCACCCATACCCAATAGGTATACCTATTGGGTATGGGTACCTATTGGATATGGGTACCTATTGATACACCCATGACCTTATGGGTGGGTACTCTATATCAATGAATAAATCGATTTATATTATTAATCATCATATATCTTATATTACTGTAATCCTCACTACGTAGTGTGCAACACTTAATCATATTGCGACTACGATAAATTCTGATATGTTGTTTGAAAGTTTACAATCAGAGCAAAGGACAACAAACCTCAAGGCCATCAATTCATGACAAACTGTGTTCAAACAGTATGGAAAGTGGGTGGGTATAGGTGGCTATGACATCCCGAAAGTCACCATGGATGGGCGAAGCCCGTCCGAGTAAAGCATGGGTATGCAATGGTTACCCAACCAGCACCACATATAGAACTTTGTAAAGTAGTGATATAATACTTAAACTATCAAAATAAAATTAAAAATAAGACCACCTATTACAATCCCATCAACCTATCAACCAATCACCTCATCAACAGTCTGTCACGGAGTTGCTAATTCTATTATCATTCAACATCAATCTCATTCCTCTTCAGAGATACTCTTTTTGCCCTAAGGCTTAGCTTGGAACATCATTCTTACTATTTTTAAAAATAGTTTTATAAAAAAAAAAATCATGCTACAAAAATTGCTTTAAAAAACAGTAACAAAATTGCCTAAGGCTTCCGTTTGAGGTGATTTTTTTTACTTCTAAAAGCAGCTTTTAAGTACAAAAATTAATTATTTGCACTAGAAAACTGTTTTAAGAAGTAATAAAAAGTCGTCCCGAACGAAACATAAATCGCTTGCTTGTATACTTGCTCTCTTATCTCGATCTCCCAAAGTTTTTACTTGCTCTCCCCATATCTTGCGTCTATCAAAATTGTTCAAGTCATTAACAACTATGAAGCGAAGAAATTGTATGGGAACTTGTAGCAAAGCCATCAATGAGTCCAAACGGCGTGCGGGGGATCTGAAGAAGTTGTGTGGAAGCTCCTTAAATGGGCAAATTATTACGTACGGTGTCCGGATTCGTCCGGACACCAATCCAGATGCGTCACATCACCAAAATATACTAGGTCCCAGTGTATTTGGGTGACGTGGCGCATCTGGATAATAATTCGCCCCTTAAATGAGGCCTACATGGGGTCCATTAGTGCACGACGAAAAAGAAGAAAAAGAGGGATAAGAAATTTTTTGGGTGTTAGAGTATCTAAATCATCTGTCACTCATTAAGTATAATTAGGGCTACTTGTAGTGGTGTTAGAGTATCTAAGATTTTCTAAATTGAGTAACAATCAAGATCAATGTATTTTATTTTCTAAATTTGGATGGCAATAATATTATCAGCATATAGTGCCTTCTCATTTGTATTTTTTACTTACTATGTCTTAAAAAATAAATGTGATTAAAAAATTTTCATGACTTGCGTTGTGCAGGCATCAAGCTTAATAATACTAAAATAATAATATTTTGAAGCATTCATATTCAAACGTTTTCAATACACATCATTACACTGTTGATTCTCAACATCCAGGCTAAAGATTAGAAGACGTAAAAGTTTATGTTAAGATATTCATATTAAAAACATAATAATAAAATAAAAATTGAGTTTTAAAATTTTGAAATTTATTTTTAGAGCAGTATGAAATACAAAATAAAATTTATATTTATTTAAAGTGATCAAATAAGACTTTTTTAATTAAAAATAGAAAAATATAGAATTAGGTAAATACATCTTACTAAATTGTTTAATCATGATGAATTAAAAATTTAATTGCTTTAATTTGAGAAGGATTTATAATTGTTGCGGGCTAGAATATACGCGGCGGTAGAGTTTACAAATTCACGTCTGAGCGTTGCACGAATATTCAGCACACAAACAGAAAAGAAAATGAATACCAGGATTTTTACGTGGAAAACCCGAAAGAGGGAAAAAACCACGGGGCCACGTCCAGTTGAAAAGTTCCACTAGTGTTTTGTAAATTACAAGAAGTTGATTCGTCCTACAAGTCAGGACGATCAGATTACAATCCGTTTCTTCTAACTTGAAACAAATTTACAAAATTCTGCAGAATTCAGGCGTCTCCCGAAAATCCGGCAGAGTTCCGGCGTATTCAGGCGGCGGAAAAAACTCCGGCGGTGGTCGAGGAGGAGATGATTCTCCCTTTCCCCTTCTTCTCTTCGCTTCTTCTCTCTCTTCTCACTTGAGTCCTCTTGTGAAAAATGATGGCTCTATTTATAGTTTTTCTGGAGTGGCATGACTTGTAAATAGGTGTGAGATCAGGGGCGAATAGAGAGTGGTCGAATGGACGGTTGATGTTGAACCCTTCGATCGTGCACCGTTTATTGGACATTCGAAGGCCTTAGTGATGTCGGAATTCAGGGATCTTGGGCTCGTTGGATTCGTCTCGCCAAGCCGTTCGATTCGAGTATAAGCTCGTTAAAATCGGAGACCGTTTGGTAACTAAAATTGTGATTCAAACCTTCCAGAAGCACTTCGGGTCCTTGATTTGGACCCATTTGGGCTCGGATTGGGTTTAATTTGGTGTCGTTGGGTTCGTATTTCCGAGACGCTCAGTTTGACTGTAAGCTCTCTGAAATCGGAGTTCCAGTGCTTCCGGATTTAATTTTTGAAATTTCCGGGTTGATTTTTTCCTCGAGATTCATGCCCGATCAAGATTATTTCATGATGATGTATCAATAATAAATTTTTATTGATTGTACATATATTATTTTATCTTAATGTAAATTTAATAATTGTAAAGTTTATCATAATTAAATTTTCATAATGAAATTTAATACAAAAATTTTCATGGAAACAATATGCAATTTTCTTGAGAGAAATAGGTGAAATATCAGTACTGTTTATATTTTTATGGAAATATGCCTCTCGTTTATTTTGGATGAAGTAAACTCTCTAGATTGCTTATTGAAGCTTATCACGAAAGAAATTGATTCGAATTTGAACATGTTTGAACCAAGCTCGAATGAACCATGGTCAAAACATTTGTTTGAACTCCATCATGGGAACTTTTGTCAATCCTACGTGCCTTTCTTAAGTGTTGTTATTTCCTTCTAGAATGCTCTTTTGGTCTTATAAGTAGGAGGTCTTGTAGAAGAAAAGGCATTGAATGATATTACACTCTTTGAAGCCTTTGAGCTTGCTTTTCTTCTTCTTCCCTGGATTGGGAAACGGAAATCCTTCTTGCAGGTCGAGTCTTCTGACGATCCACTACATCAAAACTTCTCTTCTCCATGCACACTCTGAGTTTTATCTTTATCTTTTTAAAGAGATTCGTCACACAACACAGACTTGCATTGCCATCTCCAACCAAGTCGTGTGAATTGCTCTTTTCCACACATGCAGACGTTTCCATCATTGCCTTTCTCAATAGGTTCCATCACGTACCACCAATCCCACAATGTCTTCTCTAGCAAGCTTCATCGTGTGATGCCTTCCTCAACGATCTACTTTATGCCTTCCCTTGTGAGGTTTGAACGATGGAGGCTCTATGATTTCTTCCCCAACATTCCACCCTATGATGCTTTCAGTAATGAGTTTCAAACGATTGAAATTTAAGCAAAGGTTTGAACCTGAGTTTAAGTTAATTTGGTTCTAACCATATTTGAGCCAAGTTCTAATTAAGTTATCGATTAACACTAATGGTTTTCATTACCCACATTTATAGTCACCCAACACTTGATGCCAATTACTGACTGATATTAATGACCCTCAGCACCAACCAATAGTTGTTAACTAATGATATATGTATGTTGACACAACATATTATAACTCACCTCCAATCATCTATTAAAAATTGCGATGTATTGACGCTAGTTATTAATTCATAATGATTACCGTTGAGACTGACATTTGAAGTTCATGAACTATTAAATAATAAAATTTTAAAGAGTCAAAATTGTTAGTCATTGAATCTCACTTCATATAAATAAAATGGTCAAAGTCATTTTGTCACCCTCAACTAGTTTACAACATTCATATTTAATTGTCATCCAATACCAACCATCAATCCAAATCTAATATCCACAAACCATAATGGTTGATGCTTATTTTTTGCATGGTTGCTTGGTCTTCCCTCTTTTTTGAAAAATAACCAACATGATTACTTACAATTATTTGACATTTTATGTTCCTCATCAATTGTCACACGCCTTATGATGTTCCCAATTTATTTTGCCTAACAACTTCCAACAATCAACATCTAAACATTTGTCTAGTTATTATATCTATCAACATCCGACATTTGTCATATTCATTATATGGTCACCTCTCTTATTTGGAGAATATATTATCATGTTTCAACCCAACATAACCCATAATAGTAACATGTGTTAACCTGGATTGGAGGTGAACACAAAATCTCGCCCAAGTCCTAATTGAAAAAATTGCATCTTTTGTCTTCTAATATTTTATCGGATCTACTATTATCATTTAGCAATCATAAAACAATAATAATAATATAAAAAAAACAACATAAACATACGACTTACTTATCATCAAATATGCACATAGATATCATAACTAAAAAAGAATCATGTAAACTAGTCATGAAGTTCTTCCAAACATCATAATTTTTTTAACAATCATGACTACAAAATAATTCAAAAAAGAAAAATACCATAATTCAAATTTTTAGAGGTTTAAATGTTTTACAACTGTATTATTTTTTAGTGCTTAAATATTTTCCTATAGCTTTAGAAAAATAGCATTTCAAAAATACCCGACAAAATTTTACAGAAAAATACTTAAATGTTCATAACTACGTTATCTATAACATATAAGAAGTTAGACGGCAAAAGTTTTTCCGGTTAAAAGTTTTCATAGTTTAAACATTAGAAATGTACTTTTTTAATTAAAAAAATGTCAAAATCGTCATTTTTTTAAAAAATACATATAACCAGAAGCTAACCTAGTTCAAGATGGACAACTTTCAGAATTGGATTGTTAGTTGAAAATGATCATGAAGTGGCTCGAAATGAAATTTCTCTCTTTAGAAATTCCTCTCTCTCTCTCTCTCTCTCTCTAGCTAGAATTTAAACCCTTAGGAGAATGAAATGACATCAATAATTATTTAGATATTTTTATTATTAAAGTTTAGCCTACCGTTGTGGTGCCCCGCAATGCTCGAGACAATGCTCCTCATAGAGCCCACAACGCCTCTGCGTTGAATTTTTTTTTTTTTTTTCAAATTTCCCGAGAGATCCGGTACTAGAGTGCTGCCAATCCCAACGCCGCGTCGCCCCAGGATAAAATTTAGTCTTTTAGAAACATGCAAACAAACCCCTGAGACTCATTTCAAATCACTTGCAGACTCTCACATGCACTCATAATATTCCCAAACACATGCAGAAAAATTCAAATGCAGAAATTTAGCGGATTACCTTGAATATTGTAGGATCACAATGAGTTGAATGGTCTATTGACTTTACAACTTACAAGTGTCACATATTCAGTACTCATCTCAAATGTAAATGATGACATATGCGACATAATATAAAGCACAAATTATAATAACTATGTAACATGTATGCATGTTTTATCCTTATTATGTTAAGATATATGCTAGATTAAGCACATGTAACTACTACGCACATCTTGTAATTTAGTGCTTGTGAACATATATACATATAATGCATTTCCTATTCATAAATGCTTATTACTTGTTGTACTCATTTCATATGTGTCTTTTACCAGTTTTTTTATACAAAAAAATCATACATGCCAAATTATTCAGTGAAAATTCAATTTAATCATATTGACTTGCTCAAAATCATCATTTCTACCATATATCAAAACATACATGATGAAAACCCTTTAAATGGAAAATAATGCATTTTATTCAAATTTAGAAAAGATAAACTTGTAAATTTTAAAATTATTAAAAAGATTCATTCGATAAAAGTCACATACAATAACGATTAGACGAATTTTAGTAACTTGAGCATCCGAAAATAAAAGTCCGAAACTCACTTTCTATGAGAGATTAAAAAAAATCATTTCAGTGTACTAACATCGAAGTGCTGGACACATATCTCCCAAATATGAGAGCTTATTTAGAGCCGTGCCGCTAAATCATAGTGCCATATTTAAATCTAAAAATTCATGCGACTTCTTACAAAATTTTTGTGTATACAAAATTTTGTACAATTTTAAGACATTAAGCTATCTCATTGCTATGAATTTTTCAGTATGATATTTTCTCTTTAAAATAATGAGATATATGATTTCCTTATTCAAAAAATTAAGAAATTCAAAATATTATATTTATTTTGAGATGAATGTAATACAAAAATTTATTATTTTTAATATATTATATTCTTCTTAAAATAAATTTAACAAATATGAAATCCATCAAGATCAAAATCAAATTTTATTACAACATCCTGACTCAATTTTCTCTAAAAAAAACTCATCCCTTTTCTCTTTCTTTACTACAAATTAAACTCAAACTGTAAAGCTACCGTTCTTTTTTCCACAAATCAAACAAATATGCTGTTAAAGGAGAAGCCAAGGGTCTTCTCCTCAAGAGATTATTCTGTGCGGACGCAGTTCATGGTCCGGAGGTCAATCATAATGCGTCACATCAATGATACCGAGCCACACTACCGAATAAGAATGACATGGCACATTCTGATTGATCTCTGGACCACAGAGAATCATTTCACCTGCTCCTCAGTCTCAGTTTATGCAACGAGCTTTGGAATCTGAGTTGCCGCATGAGCTTGACTTACACAAACGTAAACAAAGTATGAAGCAGAGGATTTTCTTCCTCATCCTCCGGAGCCTCATACCAAGCTTTGTCCTAAGCTTTGAAACAACCAGCCGCGTCTGTGTCCTCTTCCTCTGCTGGCACTCTTCCTTCTCAAGGACTTTGTAGATGCGAAACTGTACCTTTCTGTGCTGAAATTCCTCTGTGTCCTTTTTCTCCAGCCTTGAGTAGCTGAAGCCGCTATTCTTTAAGAGATTCATGGCCATGGATCTCAAAGAGAGAGAGAGAGAGAGAGAGAGAGAGAGAGATGTAGTTACGTACGAGGCAGTGTAGAGGACAAGCGCCGGTTTGTGTGAGTAATATAAAGCGTTTGTCCAAATTTTCATGTAAAAAGAATTCCTAAAAAATATAAATTTGAATTTAGCCATTTTTAGCTAAAACCGAATGAAATTAATAAAAAATAAACAACTCATTTTATTGATCGGTGGCCCCTACAATTTCAGCCCACAAATACTGACTCTTAACTTAAGTTGAAAACAATTCTCTCTGATCGAAAAGTTATTTTGTGCATATACCAGACGGTGTTTAGAGATCAATCAGAACACGTTACATCACTTTTTTGCTCTTTATCAATGCTTGAGACTACTATGTACTGAATAACATTACGCATTCTGGTTGCTTTTCGAATAGTCCGGCATCCGCACAACATAATTTCTCCTCTCTGTAACTATTAGAGCTACAATGTGATGCATAAGTAGCTAACACTTTTTTTTTTTTGAAGTAGCTAACACATGACACTTACATTAACTTCAAATTTAGGTTTCCTTTGAAATAGTATTTAAGTATTTTTTTATGTTAAAAAATTATTAAAATATTTTTTTAGAAACCATCAAGAAATTTGCCACAAAGGAAGCCTTAAACTCAATTAATCATCATTAATTTTTTTAGAATGATAAATGATAAATATTAGATTTTAATATCTTTTTAATAACCAGTATATCTTGTTGATGTTGGTTTTGTTTGGGACTAAAAAAAATTTTTAGTTAAATTTTTTTATTTTTTATGCTTAAAAGTTATTTTAAGAATTAATAAAAAAATTATTTCAAATAAAATCTTCGTGTTGTTTTTGATCTTTAATCATAAAACACTTTGTTACTAGCCGTTTAATAGTAATTAAAGTTTTTTTTTAAATAAAAAATACTGATGCTTGAGACACTGGAGGGTGTGGAGAACGTTAGGCTAAGGTGATGAGTGGAGAACACCAGACCGTAAGGAATTTCACAGTTCAAAGAAAGTGGGAAACCTAGAGTCGGTATTCGAGTGAGGAAGGCGTTAGGAAGCCGACTTCTGGGCCCCACTGGCTTTTACGCTAGATTGGTCAGCCATGAGGGCTGGCTGGCGGGGGACAGGTGCACGTGCTGAACAACTCGAGAATCTTTCGATTGCCCGTCAACAATTTTTCCAATATATATATATTTTTTTGAATTTTTTTAATATTAAACAGAAGGTTTGTAGATTATAAAAATATTCACAATTGGCCAAATTTTAAAAGTAAGTACGCTATTTCCAATGGCGGAATCAGTCTTAATTTTTAGGATGACAAATTTATAAGTAAAAATATAGAGTTTTTTTTCATATATATATATATATATA